>NW_012150285.1:7483183-7494548 GCF_000956105.1 Propithecus coquereli
ATTGTTCTCTCTCGCTGTTACCTGCTGTCAGAGGCCCCTGCGGGGCACACGCTCGCCATCTGGCCTGTTGGACGGCGCGTGTCCCTCTGCGTGGCCCCGCCAGCCCTGGCGCTCTCTTGGCCACCATTTTCCTCTTGGAGGCAGAGGAACGTTTGGCCGTACTCCCTTGACAGGTTGGCGTGCGGGGAATCGCGTGAGGCTTTCTCTACCCTCACTGTGCAGCCGGGCTTTGCAGCCACACCACTGCCCTCGCGCTGGTTGAGGGGACCCTGGAGGCTTTGTCACACCCTGGGCTTTCCGTAAGCTTGGAGGGACCGGAGCTCCCCTCTCAGACTCTTCAAGCAGATCTATGATTTCTAGAAACCCCCGCCTCCCCTTGCACCCAGGCCCAGGGCAGGGAGCATGGCGGGGGACCCCTAGGTGGAGTGAGCACACAGTCCTGCCAGCCTGCCTGGGCCCGTCCTGGTTAGTGCCTGTGGCCACGGCACAGTTATCAATAACCTCCCTTTCACCCTCAGACGTGGCCCAGTTTAGACAGTAAGCTACACGGTCACCCCACCCACACAGAGTCTGGTTTACCTGTTTCCTCCCTAACTTTCCTCTCTTCCAGCCTTGGGAATCTGAATCTCATTAGGGCTTGGAAAGCCTGGCTTTTAACCGGCACCTCGCATTCTTTCTAATCCGGTGTTTATGGCTGAAATTAATGCTGCCACCCTTTCAAGGCCGGGCTTTCGATACTGAAGACCCCAGATGTTTGAAGCTCCAGAAGCCATTTCCCCTGATTTTCTCACGTAATAACCCTTTCCTGGATGTACGACGGACACCTCCCAGTCTGCTCTGCCTGGCAAAGGGGCCATGGGTGGAAATAAGTCACCACTAATGAAAAACACATGGCTTAGGATTCTAAAGACTTATCCCACCTCATCCCCCTCTTGGAATCCGCCCCCGCCCTCTCCGAGAAAGTTTACTTCTCACAGAGGTGCTCTCTGTTACCCCACTCCCCGGAAAGTGGGAAATGCGTCTCAGGCCATGTGCGAGACCTGGGTGGGCTGCTGACCTAGGACCATCCGCCATGACTTTGGCCAACAACAGGCCTGTTGCCCATCTTGCTTGTTAGTACCCACAGAAGTCCAGGGGTTGGACACAACCCTGGGGACAGGGGAGAAGTCTTCACTGAGGGGCTTCACATGTTGTTATATTGTAGATACTCCCGTGTGTCCCATTTTACAGAAGAAAACTGAGTCACAGAGAGATTAAATGCTTGTCCGAGGTCAGAGTACACGTTGGCCCCACGGACTGAAGACAAACCCTAGAACAGAATCTGCGGCAGGTCACTGCAGGACCTGACAACACTAGTGTGCAGAGATGAGGCAATTTTTCAGAAATCCTCATTGATGTAGAAATAAATATTAGTGGGCTGGGACGAGACTTCATTGAAAAAAAAATACTGTGGTTTCTGGGTATACGCAGGACAGCCAGCAAGAGGGAGAAATGCAGGGGCACAGAAAGGAGGATTGAAAAGCTCTTCTGTGCATTTCTAAGCGAACTAAACTTTGTCCTAGAAGGGAGAAAGCTCCGCATCAGCGACCCCAGCCCTGACCACCCGGGTAGAGGGACACCGGGCCTTAACCTGCCCTAACTTTCTAGAGCCCTCGCAGAGCCACGATGTGGTGCTCGGGAGGAGCATCCCGTCTCCATCAGCCCGAGGGAAAAAAGAACTCCCCACGCCAAACGGGGTGAGATCTGGTTTTGTTTCATTTTGCTTTCGAGACAACCTCTCAGAGTTTCCAGAAGAGCAAATGCCTTCTATGCTTCTCCGGATTGTGTCAGTGGGAAGTGGAACATTTAGCAGTGGACTGTCACACGGAAGGAAGCTAAGGTGGGTGCGGGGGACTTCTGCAAAGTGCAAGAACCCAGGCTCAGCTTGCATCCCCAACCCCCTACTTTCCCTGTCTTGGCAGACAGCCAAGGCCCAGGCAGCAGAGCAGGAAGAGAATGCCAGGAAGGCGAGGAAGCCGCCTGTAGCCCCACACTCCAGACTCACTAATAATAACCCCGGCTAGGCGAGGAGATCTGAGAGAGGCGGGTGCAGAGGGGAGGCCTTGACAGCCTCCCAGGCAGCAGCTTGGGAGCAGTAGAGGAGAGATGGCTCCAAAGGGTGTCCAGGCCCACGGCCCAGGGCAGTGTCCGAGTCCCTGTGCGCCCCCCACAAGGCACAGGCAGCAGCCAGCACCTCCCTATGTGGCTGGGAACAGCGTGGACACACCACAGAGAGCCAGGGGACGGCAAGAGGATGCTGTAACCGAGCCAGCTGTCGCAGAGGACAGGCCATGCCTCTGAGGACAGAGGAGACCCCAGAGACTTCCTGCAGCTGGGGCAAATCCCACCTCCCCGCACCCTAATTCCCAGAGTTTCGATGTCGTCCCAGGAAAGGAAAGGGGGAAATCCTGAACTGTTGAGAGAAATTGTAACACTGGCCAAGACTAGCCTGAATTGGTTAAGATTTAATAGTCGCCACTTAAGAGGCGGTGGTGAGTGGTGACAGTTGGTGGCAAAAATCACTGTTATGAAAAAATTAAATAAGGTTTCATTTCTTATATATCTGAGTTTAAGGTCTGAGAGATTTGTACCCACTGAGTTTGTTTTGAAAAGTTTGCTAGAATACACACCATTGTACTCAAAAAGTAGCACCCCGTTATTCCTGAAGAAACTGGGGCATCACCCATTAACCTGAAGGCAGATGAACCGCACTCTGGTTTGTGAATTCCGGCCAGTGGTGTTTCTCTTGATCTGTGGTGTGAGGGAGGGCAGGCTGGCTCTGTGTGGATGAAGACAAAGCTAGTTCCTATGGAAACATGATTTTCTTTCTTTCCTTTTTTTTTTTCAGAGATGGGGACTCTCTCTGTCACCCAGGCTGCAGTTCAGTGGCTTCGTCACAGTTCACTGCAGCCTTTAACTCTTGTGCTCAAGCGATCCTCCTGCTTCAGCTTCTCAAGTAGCTGGGACTACAGGCACCAGCCACCACATCCAGCTAATTTTTAATTTTTTTGTAGAGATGAGGTCTTGCTATGCTGCCCTGGCTGATCTTGAACTCCTGGCCTCAAGAGATCCTCCTGCCTCAGCCTCCCAAAATGCCAGCATTACAGGTGTGAGCCACTGCGCCAGGCTGGGAAAAGGTTTTTATTAGCATTTTGATGGTCGTTTGCAGGCAAAACACAAAGGAAAAAAATGGAAGTGTCTGCCTTTGAGAGAGACTTCGGGAGCCCTGCAGGAACACAGAGTTGCAGGGGGCCCGGGGACAGTGCGAGGGTGGCCCCTGCACCTCGCTGACACCCTGAGCGTGTTGTGCTAAAGGGCCATTGGCAGAGCCACTGATGACACTGTGCCAGGGCAGCAGACAGCCTGCTCCCAGCAGCCTCAGGGGCAGCAGCTATCAAACAGGAGTGAGGGGCTGGGAGGGAGACCCCGGCAGCAGGAAGCCTTGGCCACAAGAGTCACAGCAGGTAATGCCTCGAGCACGTCTGAGTGCAAATGGAAGGTGCGGAGACCTGGAAACGCCGGTCACGTATGCTGGGTGTGAAGAGCTCTGTCATAATCAGGGGAGAGAATACGGCATTTCTTCACTTTTCTGAGTAAAAGCAAATCTGGCACAATGTTCATTGGCCTGGCTAAGGGGCTATCTGGTCGGTCGTTTTTTTAAAGAAAATTTTAATTTATAATTAACAGATAAAAACCGTACACATTTATGGGGTACGATGTGGTGTTTCAATGCATGCGTACATAGTATAATGATCAAATCAAGGTAGTTACCATATTTATCGCTTTAAACGTTATCATTTCTTTGTGGTGACCATTAGAAATCTTCTCTTCTAGCTATCCTGAAACATACCACACGCTGTCATTTGCTATAGTCGCCCTACTGTGTAATAGAACACCAAAACTTACTCTTCCCAACTGGCTAACTTTGTACCCATGGATCGACCTCTCCTGGTGACCCCACCTTCCTGCCCTCCCCACTGGTCAACTCTCCACTTCTGTGAAAACAACTTTCTGCATTCCACACGTGAGTGAGATGTGCAGCATTTGTCTTCCTGTGCCTGGCTTCTGTCACTCACATAATGTCCTCCGGGTTCACCCATGTTGCCTCAGATAACAGGACTTCATTCCTTTTTATGGCTGAATAGTATTCCAGTGTGTGTGTGTATATGTGTGTCTGTGTGTGTGTGTGTGTATCATATATATGTATATATCACATTTTCTTTATCCACTCATCATTAGACGGGCTACTATCAAACAGACAAAAAATAACAAACGCCATCAAGGATGTGGAGAAAGAGGAAGACTTACATGCCATCGGTGGGAATCTAAATCAGTACAGCCATTACAGAGAAGAGTACGTAGGTGCCTCGAAAACTAAGACTAGAACTACCATATGACCCAGCAATGCCACCACTGGGTGTATATCCAAAGGAAATGGAATCAATATGTCAAAGAGAGATATCTGCCCCCCCGTGTTTATTGTAGCACTGTTCACAATAGCCAAGACTTGGACTCAACCATTCAGTCATTTCTGGAAGGCTGTGTCTGCAGATGGAAGCAGTTCTCCTCTGGGTACCAAAATCTCCCAAACAGAATCTTGGGTAAAGATGGCGAATGGTCTTGGGTAGGTCAGTGGGCCTAACTCTGAGAAGCCCCCCTGCTCCACGGCCACTTCCACCGCTTGGATGCCCAGCCAGGTGGATTCTGGTTTGCAGAACATGCTGCCTCCCTGCGGGGGGTCCCTCCAGCTGGCACAGGAGCCGGCTGCCAATGGACCGTTCCTCTGTTTTCCTGAGCCACCTGCTTCTGGAGACAGGATACCGTGACAAGATTAGGGAATCCCCCAGGCATTAGCCCATTTGCTTACTTTTTCTTTGTGAAATAGCATCTTGGTCAGAAGTAATGTGGGAGACCACGCAGAGTACAAGGCATCTAGCAAGACCGTAGAGAGCGCTGGCAGCAGGGCGACAACAGCCAAGGAAACCAAATCCAAACCCGGAAAAGCGCCTGTTCCAAAGGAAACAAATCACTGCCCCCTCCCTGATGGAAGAGGTCCAATGTCATCAACCTGCCACCTGGTAGCTGGCTCCTCCCCCAGTTTCCTCATTCCACTCAATGGCACCGTCAGACACTCAGCTGAACAGGCCAAAATCCTGGGAGTCCACACTCAATATCCAACATGTCATCGGGTCCTATTATCTCTACTTTTAAAACAGACCCAAAATCTGATCTCTGCTCAACCACCTCCTCCTCTATCACCCTAATCCGAGCCACGTTGCCTCACCTGCAGCGCCGCAGTAGCCTCCCGGCTGGCCAGCTGCTTCTGCTCTTTCTTGTCCACACACTGCTCTTCACACAACAGCCAGAGTGATTTGTAAAAAATTTTTAATTGTGATAAAATACACTAGGTGTGATGGCTCACACCTGTAGTCCTAGCAACTCAGGGAGTTGAGAGAGACGGGAGGATTGCTTGAAGTCAGGAGTTTGGGACCAGCCTGGACAACATAGTGAGACCCCATCTCTAAAAAACTAAGAACAATTAGCCAGCATGGTGGCGCACGCCTGTAGTCCCAACTACTCAGGAGGCTGAGGTGGGAAGATCGTTTGAGCCCAGGAGTTCAAGGCTGCAGCGAACTATGATCCTACCACTGCACTGTAGTCTGGGCGACAGAGCAAGACCTCATCTCTAAAAAATAAATAAGTAAATAAAATTGTGATACAATACAAATAACATAAAATTTATCACCTTGACCACTTTTAAGTGTGCAGTTCAATAGCATGAGGTACATTCACACTGTTGTGCAGTCTCCAGAACGCTTTTATCTTGCACAACTCTAACCTTTGTATCCATTAAACACTGAGTCCCCATTTCCCCTCCCCCAGTCCCTGGCAACCGTCATTCTACCTTCTGTATTTGTGAACCTAACTGCTCCGGGTATCTCACTAAGTGGGACCCTACAGTACCGTCTTTTTGTGACTTGCCTGTTTCACTCAGCGTAATGTCCTCAAGGTTCATCCATGTTGTAGCGTGTGCAGAATTTCCTTCCTTTTTAAGACTGAATGATATTCTGTGGTACGTCTCTACCACATTTTGTTTATCCAGAGAGAATTTAAGAACATACATTAGGCTTAAGTTATTCAACAAATAAACAACATGGGAAAGAGGCAAACCAGCCAGCTGTTCTGTGCAGACATTGCTTGATAGTGATTTGAACAAACCAACTGTATAAAGATGCTTTTGAGACAATGGAGAAGTTTGACCCAGAAATGGGAATTTATTAAGGGAGGATTTTAAGAAATTATGTTTGGTTTTTGTGATAGGGTATTGCGACTACATTTTTTAAAAAACTTACATTCTAGAGAAATCTACTGAAGTATTAATGAGTAAGTCACCACCTGGAATTTCACTTAAGTACTCTAGAAAAAGTGAGTGTGTGTAGGGGAAAAACAGGTGAAATAAGATGCGCAAAATGATAATTGTTGTTGAAGTTGGGTGATGCATAAATGGATGTTATTATATTTTTCTGACTACTTTTATATATATTTGAAAATGTCCATTAAAAAGTTCTTTAAGATGTATACTAGGAGTATTCTATTACTCCTTTAAAAACTCTTTAATAGCTCCCCACAACTCACAGAACAAATTGCAATAGAATAAAAGCATAATACTCCCTTATGGAATGTGAGGATTCGATGAATTGGTATTTGTCAAGCGTTTGGAGGAGTGCCTGGCCCATGGTAAGTGCTATATAACTCCTGTTAGTACTAGTTCAACATACCAGCAACCAAAAGATGAATTCGCTATAGCTAAAATTTAAAAGCAAGACTTTTTAAAAGACTTTAAAGTAGGACTTTTATAAATCATGTTCATAGATAGGATAAAATTATGAACAGAAAACAAATAAAACTGAAAAAATAATTCAGTAGCAGAAGATAGCCTTTTAAGCAAATGGTGCTAGAGTAATTGGACATCCATAAGGGAAAAAAATGAACTGCAACCTAAGCTTCACACTGTATATAAAGTTTAACTCAAAATAGATCATGCACTTAAGGGAAAATGTAAAATTATAAATGTTTTAGAGAAAAATGTAAGAGAAAATTTTCATGATTTAGGGATAAGCAAATGGTTCTCAGGCTTGACACCAAAAGCAAGATTCATACAAGGAAAAATTGATAAATTAGACTTTATCAAAATCAAAACATTTTTGCTTTGCAAAATATAGTCGTGCTCTGCATAATAATGTTTCAGTCAATGATGGACCACATATATGATGGTGGTCCCATAAGATTATAGTATCATATTTTTACTGTACCTTTTCTATGTTTAAATATGTTTAGGTACACAAATACCATTGTGTTACAATTGCCTACACTATTTAGAGCTATAACATGTTGTATAGGTTTGTAGCCTATACAATAGGAACAATAGGCTATACCATATACCATATAGCCTAGGTATATAGTAGGCTATATCATCTAAGCTTGTGTAAATATAGCCTATGATGTTTGCATAATGAAAAAGTCACCCAATGATGCATTTCTCAGAATGTATCCCCGTCAATTAGTGAAGCATGACTGTACCCTATTAAGAGAAAGAAAAGGCAAGCTACATACTGAGAGAAAATATTTGCAAGCCACATATTCAGCAAAGGACTAGTACCTAGAATATATAAAGAACTCTCAGAATAAAAAAGTAAATAATCCAATCAGAATGTGGACAAAGGACATGAAGAGACATTACATATATATATTATATGTATAATATATATACACACACATACATACACACACACACAAAGACATATATACACATGGCAAATAAGCACATGAAAAGGTGTTCAACATCATTAGCCATTAGGGAAATGCAAATTAAAACCACAAAGAGATTTAGACATCAGCAAGATGATGAAATAGGAAGCCCCAGACCCTCCTTACCCCCATGGAGACACCAACGTAACAGCAATACACTGGCCAGTTTTTCGTGTGTATGAAATCCAGAAGCCAATTGAGAGGCTCCTGTAACCCAGGTGAGCACAAAACCAGCCTCATGGAAGCTGACTGGAAAATTTGTGGGTACTCAGTCTCCATAGTCCCTCCTCCTGGCTTATCATGGCATGATCAGGAGAAAACTCCAAGCTGCTGGTTTCTCCCTGGGGAGGAAAAGAGAAGACTGAAACATATATCCAACGTTTAGACTTTTCAGGGGGCTGCCCAAGGGACTGGTTTCTGTTGTACCCGAATCTAAGCAGGTGCAGGTAAGGGTGCCAGTTGAGGGCCACTGAGAACAAAGTTGAAGATTTGGACTTGCATGCACTCACCAAAGTCTCTACCCTTGCTCACTTCATTGTGGTCAGGAGAAAATCTCTAATCCTAGTTTCTACTTTGGTAGTGAAAGAGAAGTGTGAAGTTGGTGCTCAATGTCCTGGCTTTTGTGGGGACTGCCCAAGGGACTGTTTTTTGTCTCACCTGTCTTCGATTGCTCACAGCACCCAGTAGACTCTAGATACCTGGGGGTTACTTAGAACAAAAGAGAGCTGAGCAGTTTGCTGCTGCTCTAGAAGAGCTGTGGTGCAACAGGCAGAGGCTGATACAGTTCAGTGGCCTCTCCTTGGTGGGAGGGGGAGTGGGGAGAAGAGTGGAGCATGTATCCAACATTCTGGCTTCACCTGGCTTGCAGTGCTGATGGGACTCTGCAGGCTCTAGAAGCCTGGGAGCTGCTGAGCACGAAAGAGAGCTGGGCAGCTTAAGGGAGCTCAAGAGAATCTGCAGTGCTGTAGACAGACACCAGAGAAAGCAAGAGATTAGTAGCTTCTGAGAAAACAAATTAGCAAATCCCTTTAATTGAGAATTTACATGTATAAGTCTAGAGAAGACACATTTACAGAAAATATTCAAAAGGCCCCTGGAATCTCTAGCTAGGCTGATTGGTGAAGATTTTTTTCCCTGTACAAAGCCAGTCTACAAACACAGAGAGCTGACTGTTTTTTCAAGTGTGTGGATCCCATCACAAATTACAAGATATGTGAAGAAACAAGAAATGCGACCCACTCAAAGAGTAAAATAAATCTCCAGAAACCAATCCTAAAGAAATAAAGATCTATGATCTACCTGACAGAGAATTCAAAATAACTGCCATAAAGAAGTTCAACAAGCTCAGGAAAAGGATGAGAATATCAACAAAGGTATAAAATATATAAAAAGAACCAAACAGAAATTGTGGATCTGAAGAATACAATAACTGAAATAAAGAATTCACCAGAGAATTAAAATTTCACTTCAGACTTGATCAAGAAGAAAAAATCAGTAAATTTGAAGATATCTCATTTGAAATTATCCACTCAGAGGAGCAAAAAGAAAGATGAGTGAGAAAGAGTGAAGAAAGCCCAAGGGATTTATGGGACACCATCAAGCAGGCCAATATATGCATTATGGAAGATCACAGAGAGAAAGGGGCAGAAAGCTTATTTGAAGAAACAATGGCTGAAAATTTCACAAATCTGGTGAAAGAAATGAGTAAGATTTAAGAACCCCAATAGACTCCAACTATGATAAATCCAAAGAAGTCTACACCAAGACACATTACAATTAAACTGTCAAACGTCAAAGACAAAGAGAAAATTTTGAAAGCAGCAAGAAAAAAGTGATTTGTATGGGCAAGGTAGCCCCCATAAGACTATCAGTGGATTTCTTAGCAGAAACCTTGCAGGCCAGAAAAGAGTGGGGTTTCAAAGTGTTGAAATTAAAAAACCAAAAACCAAAAAACATCTGTCAACTAAGTATACTATATCTGACAAAATTGTCCTTCATAAATGAAGGAGAAAGAAAGACTTTCCCTAATAAATAATAGCTTGGAGAATTCATCCCCACTAAACCTGCCTTACAAGAAATGCTAAAGAGAGTCCTTCAAGTTAAAACAAAAGGATGCTAGGCACTAGCAGCACGAAAGGATATGAAAGTATAAAGTTCACTTATAAAGGCTAATATATAGAAAAATACAGAGTACTATAATACCCTAACTGTGGTATGTAAAAATCACGTATAATTCTGATGTAGAAGTTAAAAATCAAAAGTAAAAAAATAAATACAACTATGAAAATATGTGAATAGAGACACTATATAAAATGATGTAATTTGTGACAGCAATAACAGTGTGAGGAGGGGAGAAGTAAAAGTTGTTTTGGTATGCGATTGAAGTTAAATTGCTGTCAGCTTAAAATAGAATGCTTCAACTCTAAGATGTCTTGTGTCAGATGCATGGTAAAGACAATGAAAGTGCTTATAGAGGACACAAAAAAGAAAATGAGAAAGGAATTGAAGCATGCGCCTACAAAAAAAAAAAAATCAATGAAAGAGAAAAGCCAATAGCAACAGAGGAAAAGAAGGATAAAATGCTATAAGAAAGAAAACAATTACAAAATGTCAATAGTAAGTTCTTCCTTTCGGTAATTACTTTAAATGTAAATGGAGTAAACTCTTCAACTAAAAGCTGTAGAGTGGATGAATAGATTAAAGAACTAAGATCCAACTATATGCAGTCTACATGAGACTCACTTTAGACTAAAGACACACAGGCTGAAAGTGAAAGAGTGGAAAAAATATTCCATGCAAATGGTAAACAAAAGAGAGCAGAGGTGACTATATGTATATCAGATAAAATAGATTTTAAGTCAAAAGCTCTCACAAGAGGCAAAGAAGGACATTGTATAATGATAAAAGGTTCAGTTCACTAGGAAAATACAAAAATTTTAAATATATGTACACCCAACATCAGAGCACCCAAATATATGAAGCAAACATTGGCAGAACTAAAGGGAGAAATAGCAACACAATAATAGTGGGAGATTTCAAACTGCAATTTCAACAATTGATAGAATATCCAGACAGAAGATTAACAAGAAAACAGAAGACTTGAACAACACTATAGACCAAATAGACCTAAGGGACGTATACACACCACTCCATCCAACAGTAGCAGGCTACACACTCTTCTCAAGAGCATACAGCTCATCCTCCAGAATAGATCACATGTTAGGTCACAAAACAAGTCTTCTTAACAAATGTAAGAAGATGGAAATAATACCATGTATCTTTTCTTACCAAAATGGAATGAAACTACAAATCAATAACAAAGGAAAACTGAAAAATTCACAAGTACAAAGAAATTAAACAACAGACTCTTGAACAACCAAAGGGTCAAAGAAGAAATCAAAAGGGAATTTGGAAAATGTCTTTAGACAAATGGAAACACAGCATACCAAAATTTATGTGATGTCACAAAAGCTGTACTAATAGGGAAGTTTATAGCAGTGAAGGTCTACGTTAAAAA
>NW_012150285.1:7495678-7497423 GCF_000956105.1 Propithecus coquereli
TGGCATAAAGACAGACATTTAAACCAATGGAATAGCATAGAAAACCCAGATGCGAACCCATGTATAAATGATCAAATGATCTCCAACAAGGGTGCCAACACTACACAATAGGGAAAAGTAGTTTCTTCAGTGAATGTTGCTGGAAAAGCTGTGTATCCATAGCAACGGAATGAAATTGGACTGTTATCTTATACCACACACAAAAATCAACTCAAAATGGATTAAAGATTTAAATGTAAAACCTGAAACTATAAAACTCCTAGAAGACGACATGGGGGAAAGCTTCATAACATCGTCTTGACAATGATTTCTTGGATATGACACAAAAAGCACAGACGACAAAAGCAAACATGAGCAAGTGGAACAACATCAAACTAAAAAAGTTTCTGTGCCTCAAAAGAAACAGTTAATAGAGTGAAAACACAACCTACAGAATGAGAGAATGTATCTGTAAACCGTAAATGTCTTAAGGGGTTAATAATCAAAATATATAAGGACCTCCTACAATTCAACAGAGAAAATAATAAATAACCTGATTTTAAAATGGACAACAGATTTGAGTAGGCATTTCTTAAAGAAGACATACAAAAGGCCAACAGATATATAAAAAGATGCTCAGCATCACTAATGATCAGGGACATGCAAATCAAAACCACAATGAGCTATCACCTCACACCTGTTAGAAAGGCCGTGATATATTAAAAATAAACAGAAAATAACAAATGTTAGCGAGGATATGGAGAAACTGCAACTCTTTGCACCATTGGTGGAAGTGTAAAATGGTGCAGATGCTATGAAAAACAGCATGGAGATTCCTCAAAAAATCAAGCATAGAACCACTGTATGATCCAGAAATTCTACTTCTGGGTATTTATGCAAAAGAATTGAAAACAGAATCTTGAGGAAATATCTGTCCTCCCTTTCTCATTGCAGCATTATTCACAATAGCCAAGAGGTAGAAACAACACAAATGTCTATCAATGGGTGAATGGATAAATAAAATGTACATATATACAAGATGTACATTTACACTGCATAATGTGTATGTACAATGGACTATTATTCCACCTTACAAATGAAGGACATCCTGTCATATGCTACAGCATGGATGAACCTTGTGGATATTATGTTAAGTGAAAAGAGCTAGTCACAGAAGGACAAATACCACATGATTCTATTTATATGCAGGATCAAAAATATTCAATCTCATCGAGGCAGAAAATAGAATGGTGGTTGCCAGGGACTGTGGGGAGAGAGAAATGGGAAATTGCTATCCAATGGGTATACCATTTTGATCATGCAGGATGCAAAAGTTCTAGAAATCTGTTGTGCATCAATGTGCTTATAGTTAGCAATACTGTACTATACGCTTAAAATTTTAAGAGGGACTATCTCATATTATGTGTTTATTACCACATTAAAAAACAAATGCCATTTAACCAATCTTCTGGAACAAAAGAAAAGAGTACAAAGAGATGTCACTACATGGCTATCGGAATGGCTAAAATAAAGGATAAGGCAACACCAAATGCTGGGCGGTGCAGAGCCGCTGGACCACGCACACGTGGTCACAGGATATAAGATGAGTATGTAAAAAACCATATTGATTCCTATATACTAGCAACAATTACATGTAAACTGAAGTTAACAGTAGAACACTATTTACAATTTCCCAAAACAATGAAATGGTTAGGTATAAGTCTAACAAAACATGTATAAGATTTGTATGGTGAAAACTATAAAAT
>NW_012150285.1:7498418-7498939 GCF_000956105.1 Propithecus coquereli
AATGGAATAGCATAGAAAACCCAGATGCGAACCCATGTATAAATGATCAAATGATCTCCAACAAGGGTGCCAACACTACACAATAGGGAAAAGTACTTTCTTCAGTGAATGTTGCTGGAAAAGCTGTGTATCCATAGCAACAGAATGAAATTGGACTGTTATCTTATACCACACACAAAAATCAACGCAAAATGGATTAACGATTTAAATGTAAAACCTGAAACTATAAAACTCCTAGAAGACGACGTGGGGGAAAGCTTCATAACATCGTCTTGACAATGATTTCTTGGATATGACACGAAAAGCACAGACGACAAAAGCAAACATGAGCAAGTGGAACAACATCAAACTAAAAAAGCTTCTGTGCCCCAAAAGAAACAGTTAATAGAGTGAAAACACAACCTACAGAATGAGAGAACGTATCTGTAAACCATAAATGTCTTAAGGGGTTAATAATCAAAATATATAAGGACCTCCTACAATTCAACAGAGAAAATAATAAATAACCTGATTTTAAAATG
>NW_012150285.1:7500179-7510183 GCF_000956105.1 Propithecus coquereli
CAATTGATCTATAGGTTTAAGGCAAGGCCTAGTAAAATCCTAGAAAGGTTTTTTGTAGATAGAAACAAGACTATTCTAAAATTTATATGTAAAGTCAAAGGAAATAGAACAACTAAGCAATTTTGAAAAAGAAGAATAAAGTAGGAGTAATCACTCTAAAACAAACAAAACTAAGGAAAGCAAACAAAGTTTACATTGTGCATCAGAGCCCAGAGTTTTTAACATCGTGTGACTTAACCACTTGCCCAGCCTACCTTTGTTGCAAATTATTGGCCAGTGATTTTTTTAGTATATTTAGCTTGTTTTATTTAAAACACAAAGAGTGAAGTTGCGAAAAAAAATTTTTGTTTAACATTTGGAGTGTGGATAACTCAAGTTGAGTCACATCTTTTCAGATAAATTTCCATTTTCTTGCTATCAGGGCATAAATGTTATATAATGAATTGAAAGAGATCTTTGAACTGACTGGAGAAAGTATATACAGTCATGCATTGGTTAAGGATGGGGATGCTGTCTGCGAAATGAGTCATTAGGCGATTTTGTCGTCGTGCCAACATCATAGAGTGTGCTTACACAAGCCTAGATGGTACAGTCTACAACACTCCTACACTCTGTAGTACAGCCTACTGCTTCTAGGCTGCAAACCTATATAGCACGTTACTGGACTGAATACTGTAAACAACTGTAACGCAGTTGTAAGTGTCTGTGTATCTAAATACATCCAAACATAGTAAAGGTACAGTAAAAATACAGTGTTACAATCTTATGGGACCACTGTTGTATATGCAATCTGTTTCTGACCAAAATGTCATTACACAGCGCACGATCGTATTTGAAGACACTGTCCACTTTCAACCTAGAGCACTTCTTGCTTTTGAATTAAAAAGGCCAATTTTCTTATATTGACAGGATGAGCTATCTAGTAGCAAACCACAATCTTGAAAACAGGTATAAGACTTATTTCTCCGTGATATTTCAATATAAACTAAAGATCTTCGTTCCCACTATTGAATGATATTCTTCATATAAAATGTGAATGTTCTTAAAAAGCACAATGTTCTGTTGAATAACTACATATATACTTAGTTCTGCTAGAATGGAGCTAATTCATTCCATATTGTAAAATACAGTTGAACACAATGATTTTTTAGAATGTTCATTTCTGAGTCCTAAATTCTTTGTTTTCATAAATGAGCCTTCAACATTACTTTGATTTAAAAATGGCATATACTCCTTGGCTTTCCAAAGCTGGTAAATACAGCACTCCATACACTCTAGAAATCTCTTCGCTGGCTGTACTCACAGGGAAAGTTGATCAAAAGCCAGTTCGAGCCTTCTGGCCATTCTCATCACTGTCTCTTCCCTGGAGAGTGAAATCTCTTTTCAGATTAAAGTAGATTGTCCAAACACGTATTTTTATGATTCCTTCTGTCTTCCAATCCAATGTGTGATTATTTTATCTTTTAAGGATGATTGTATTCCAGTATAAGAAGACAGAGATTTTTCTTACTTTTTCCATGTCAAATTTTTCATTATGCAAAATAATTTTCAACATTTAACTGCCCACCGTGTTTTGCTGAGTAGAGTATAAAGAGAATTACGTAGAATCAGTCTCTGCATTATAGATGTTTGTTGTTTAAAAGAGGCACCCAGACAAAGGTACACTGATATAAGAATAAAAATATTAAACCAGTATGTGATAAGTCATCCCTTTCCCATTATGTTTGGCTTCCAAATTGAGATAGTTTCTGAGAGACAAAATGATTCTGTATATTAAATTGGTCAGCATCTATGTACATCTATCCAATCAGATTAGGAGGAGGCAGGAAAGAGGATATTCTGATGAGGAGATCTGAAAGAAAAAGGTGAGAACTTTGAACTTGGACAATTAGACCTGAGTGTCCACTACAGAGTGTGCACCAAGGGCCGCTTGGGGTAATGGAGAAAGCACCTACGGTCAAAGCGGACAGCCCTGTTTATACCCCAGCTCTGCCATTTCCTAGCTGTGTGATTTGGGGACAGTGATTTAACCTCTTTGAGTATGTTTTCACTTTTAGAAAAGCAGGAAAATGACGGTCACGGCTTAGGATCGTTGGGAAGATGAAATGTTGAAAAGGCTAAACGCCCATGCATTTGGGGTGCACAGGGTTCTCTGGGAGCTGGAATTGAATGGCTGGCCTGTGGTTTTGGGGTGTAGATCAAAGGGAACGTACTCATCGCAGGTGGGAAAGCCTAAAGCATCCAGGCCAGTGCATGGGATTGTCCTTGCCTCTTCTTATCTTCCTTTTCTTTCCTCTTCCTCTTCAATGTCTTTTAAAAATATAGTTAATTTTTTCTTGCAAGATATTGTTATTATAAAGGGCATGTGCATTGTGTAAGAATTTTTAAAAATGTAGAATAGTATGCAAAAAAGAAAGAAAATTACTAACTACTGAGGACACATCTTTAACTATTTCCACATAATTGAGTTTTGGAAGGAGTATTACTGGCTCAAAAGGTTTTAGCATTTTTAATGCGCTTGTATCCACTTACAAATTGCTTCTGGGACGTTTGCAGGAATTTCTGCTCCCACCAGCATGGGCTGAGAGCATTTGTGTCCAGGGGTATTTCCAAGCCTTCATGAGCCCAGGTGCTCTTTGAAAGCCTTACCCTGTCTCATATGTTAAAGTGAGGTGACACTTGGCGCTATCTGCACTTGTGTTTGTTTGTCTTACTGCGTTGATTTCTGGGCTCATCATGCATGCTTGAGAATCCCTGCAAAGCAAGAAAATCTATAAAAATTGTTTTCATGAGAATGAGATTATTCTGAATACTAAATTTAGCAATTAAGAAATTTGGGATATTATGGTTTTTGATATGTCAACATTTATTCATTTTATTTTTGCAGTTTTATTGTCATATTGTTATACCTTGGAGCCCATAGACTTTTTTCAGGTCTCAGACATATTTGCTGTCTCTGAAAAATCCCACCAGCCTTGGCCCTGAACTAGAGTGGCTGATAGATAAAATGTCATTTCTTATGTCCTGTTTTCTGATGGACTAGCAAAATGACATGTTTTTGTTTTATTTCGTATTTGGAACCCTAAAATCTATTGCTACGGACAGTCCTGCGCTGGAGGAAGCTGAGTCCCGCAGGAGAGAGGACGGACCACTGACAGCACTGGAGAAAGCACGTGCGGATTCCCCAAGCAGGGTGAAGAATTCAGCTGCGGGAAATTCAAGAGAATTCGGAGAGCGGCTCTGGGAATTCAGAGAATGAAGAGATTATTTTCAGCTCTAGGAGGCGGAGACATCTGGATGAAGCGTTATTGTTTGATATAGGCCTTGAGGCAAGGGTAGAATTTTACCAGGGAGAGGAATCGGTTGTGTTAGCCCATAATATACAAGATATTACATAAATTTACAAGACAATTTGTCTTTTAAAATATAAGAAAAATATGTGTAGATGAACCATTTGGGGATCTTGTTAAAATGCAGATTCCGATCCAGTAGGTTCTGGGTGTGCCACATCTAACAAGCCCCGGTGGGACGCTAGCACCGCTGGCCCCTGAGCCAGGGTTTGGGCGTTCCAGGTGGGTGGAACAGCATGAGCAAAGGTGGGACACAGAGGTGGGACAGCGTAACAGAAGCTGCCACGGAGCAAGAAACAAGCACAATGCTCTTAGCCAACGTGTAGTTTATAGATGGGGAAGCCATTGGGAATGAAGCTACGACGACAGATGAGACCCAGACTGCAGAACGCTTTGCATGTCGAGTTGCAAAATGTGAACTTTACGCTACAAGCAATAGGAAAACACTGAAACCCGCTGAGCAGGGGAATGACACGATCAGAATGCATGTTAGTCACGTTAATCCCGCCGCGGCATGCGGGAGCCAAGGAGACCAGTCAGGAAGCGAATTGTAACAGCCCAATACCTTAATGCCGGGCGAGAGGTATTAAAAGCTTCGGTCAAAGAGATGCCAGCAAAGCTGGGAAGGAAAAAATATTTTTATATAGCAAATGGATGCCCCAAAACTGTAAATCAGGTAAATAAATCAGCAAATAAAGTAAAAAGCTTACTAAAGGAAGAATGAGCAGGACGTAAAAGTTGACAGGTAGCTTTAGTTTTGATACATGGGGAAATGATAACACCATTAACAGAACTCTGAGGAAGATGTGCTTGTTTTTGGCAAAATATGATACTAGCAACACTTGCTGAGAGTCTTCACTACATGCCATTTACAGTTTTGAGCACTTTTTTTTTTTTTTGAGACAGGGTCTTGCTCTGTTGCCCAGGCCAGAGTGCAGTGGCATCATCATAGCTCACTGCAACCGCAAACTCCCGGGCTCAAGCGATCCTCTTGCCCCAGCCTCCCAAGTAGCTGGGACCACAGGTGCACACCACCACGCCCAGCTAATTTTTTATTTTTTTGTAGACACAGGGTCTCGCTTTGTCACTCAGGCTGGTCTTGAACTCGCAGCCTCCAGCAATCCTCCCACCTAGGTCTTGGTCTCCCAAAGTGCTAAGATTACAGGCATGAGCCACTGTGCCTGGAGGCGAGTCCTTTTTATGTCATCTCACTTAATGTTTACCACAGTCCTGTGAGAAGGTACTATTTATCTCCCCGTCTTAAGAATAAGGAAACTGAGCACAGAGAGGTTAAGTAACTTGAGCAAAGTCACATAGCTAGGAAAAGGTGGCGCCAACATTGGAACCAGGCAGTTTGTGTCCAAATACAGTTCCTGATTGCTGCCCTAAGTTTCATAGTGTATTAGATATATTTGGGGGCGGCTTCCTCACCCACTCTTCTTTTGAGGCAGGGACCACCTGGATCCCACCTCAGCCACACCTAAGTGTCTAGAGGAGGAGCCCTGACAGGACAAGCCGCCCACTGGCTGGCCCGAGACCTAACATCCAGCGACTTCATGGGAAAAGTGAATGGGGCGGATCCATTTCCTGTCTTGCAGGTTGGAATGGGGAAACGGGCTGATTCTGGAAGACAAGGGAAGAGAAGGGAAGCCCTTGTCCCTGCCCTGCCTGAGACCTTGTCTGTGCTCCTGCCATCGGTGGCCCTTCACGAAGTCCTCCTTTTCCTGAGGTGCCTCAGTCTCTGTTCTTTGTACCCAAAGGATCCCGACTTCAGCTCAGTAGTTTATTTCCTTGTAAGAAGTTATCCAGACCCATTGGAAAAATAAATAAGATAATTAGGTCATGCTGAGCAAGCATTAATCCTCTGGTTTCCCCTCAGTCAAATTATGAATCAAATCTGTGGACATTTGCGGGGCCATGTGGTTCGGCAGCATCACAGTGAAAGCTTAAGTAGGCAACCCCAGCCCACCCCGGCAAGAGGGAGCGTTTGGGAAGAAAATGTGTCTCTGGCAAAAATGAAAATTGTTCTGCTAAAAGCATGTGCAAGCCTCAGTGGGAACAACGGGAAGGAAAATCAAGTGCCTGAGAAGGTCAGGGAAGGTTTTCTGGAGGAAATGGCACAGGAGTTAAGCGTGAAGACTGAGTCAGGGTTTTCCAGGAGGGCACAGAGGCCGAGAATTTTCCAGTCTGAATAAACAGGAGGTTTAAGGAAGGAACAGCTCATTACAGACAATTTGTATCTCTTTCTTGGCAATTGCTCAAAGCTCAGGTTTTAAGTAGTGAGTGATCATAAAATGATTCATAATCCCAGCCTTTGGGAGGCCGAGGCAGGAGGATTGCTGAGCCCAGGAGTTCGAGGCCAGCCTGGGCAACATAGCAAGACCCCATCTCTAAAATTTTTTTTTTTTTAAATCAACTGGGCATTCCGATCATTCTCTCGCTGCAGGTTCTTCTCTCTTTCAAATGAGCCGCAAAGCTTCCTTCTCCGCACTGTACCCGGCTAGGGACAGAGACAGAATGGAGGGCTGGCACTGAGGAGAACTGGAGGCAGAGGCACGCCTTACCAGGCAGCAGGCATTTTGCAGACTGTTCTGGAAGAAACGCCTCCTCAGCTTTGGCGGCACTGAGAATGGAGAGAGCCAGAGCCAAAGAAGAACACTGGCTGGAAGGGCAATGTGGCCTCCACGGGGGGCACCCCCACCTGCAGAGTTGATTCTGCCCATCTGGGTTTCCATGAAGCTACGGCACATGCCTCCTGCCTAACACGGCCGCTCGTGGCACAGGCTGGCCTCCCAGACAGAGGGGCTTGCTTCTTCTTTCAAGGGTGCGTAAGTGTCCGTGCCCCCTGCTAGAACCTTCCAGTAGCCTCTAGAGGTGCCTGTGAGGAAGAGTGTAGGTAAGGGAAACTTCCAACATATCAAATACAATCAAAGGAGACACCACATTGGGGCAGCCTGTCTGTCAAAAAGATAATTTATTTTTATTTATTTATTTATTTTTGAGACAAAGTCTCTGTCTGTTACCCAGGCTGGAGTGCAGTGGTGTCATCATAGCTCACTGCAACCTCAAATTCCCGGGTTCAAGTGATCCTCCTGCCTCAGTCTCTCAAGTAGCTGGGACTACAGATGCATACCACCATGCCCAGCTGATTTAAAAAAAAATTTTTTTTAGAGATGGGGTCTTGCTATGTTGCCCAGGCTGGGCTCGAACTCCTGAGCTCAGCGATTCTCCTGCTTTGGTCTTCCAAAGTCTGGGATTACAGATCATTTTATCATCACTCACTACTTAAAACCTGAGCTTTGAGCAATTGCCAAGAAAGAGATACAAGTTGTCTGTAATGAGCTGTTCCTTCCTTATACCTCCTGTTTATTCAGACTAGAAAATTCTCAGCCTCTGTGCCCTCCTGGAAAACGCTGACTCAGTCTTCACGCTTAACTCCTGTGCCATTTCCTCCAGAAAACCTTCCTTGACCTTCTCAGGCACTTGATTTTCCTTCCTGGTGTTCCCATTGAGCCTTGCACATGCTTTTAGTAGAACAATTTTCATACTTCATGATGTTTGGACATAGAGATGTGTTTTTGGACCCTGAAAGTCAGACACTGTGTTATATTTATCTTTGTGCCTTTTAGTTTATTGCTCACTGGAATGCACAGATCTCCCTCTGGACCTGAGGGAGGGAACTGGGAACCAGAGCAAGGTTCTGGAGTGCGAGCTTCGCGCGGTGGGAAGGGTGTGTTCTCTGGTGTAGGAAGAAAGCTGCAAACAAGTTCACACGGTCCTTTACTTACTACGGGGCCACATCCTGATCAACCCATCAGAAGTTGAAAATAACGAAAGTGGAAAACTCATTGAGTGCACCCAACCTACCAAACATCACAGCCTACCTTAAACGTGCTCAGAACACTTCCGTTAGCCTACAACTGGGCAAAATCATCTCACGCAAAGCCTGTTTTACAAGAAAGTGTTGAACATCTCACGTAATGTATCGAATACCGTACAGAAAGTGAGAAACAGAATGGTTGTATGGGTACTCGAAGCATGGTTTCCCCTGGGTATGTGTTGCTTTTGCACCATCATAAAGTAAAAAAAAAAATTGTAAGTCAGGACCATCTGTATTTGGTGCCCAAAGAGTAGAAGGTGGCAGAAACTGTGCTCACCCAAATTCATGTTCTCTTCTTCCTGGGCACACAGTCAGACCACATTTCCCTGCCTGCCGGGCCGTGAAGTATGGCGGCGTCTCTGACTTCTGCCGGTGGGATGTGGTGGAAGCCAGGGAGCATTTTCCTTGAGTGCCCCTCCATGCATTTCAACGTCAATACCTAAAGAGATGGACATCACAGCTGCTCCACACGGCCTGCTCCCCAGCAAGGAACCCAGGTGTGAACTGTTAAGGGAGGGAGAAATAACCCTGTGTTGCGTGAAGCCACGAAACTGGGATCTGTTACAGCAGCTAGCAAGCCCTGTACACACGGCTTCCTGCCGTCTTACACTCAAGGCAATGGTGACCGAAACTCATTTCTTGCCTGAGCATTCCTGCGGTTCTCCAAGTTATTAATATAATGAGAGAGAGGGCCCCTAGGAGAAGAACATTCTTCAACTGGTGAGACGGGATTTCAGAGAAATTTGAATAGAGTATTAAGAGATATTTGACTTAATCTGTACCCTAGGCTGGTGAAATGGGACATATCAGTTAATTTGAACTTTATCGCCAATATTAAACATTTTGTTTTATTTCTCCATTTTCCCCATTGATTAATTATTTTAATATTAGAGGAGAGTACTTAATTATAACATAAGAAAATGTTTAAAACAAACTGTTAAGTGAAAAAGGCTACTAATAAAATAGTATGCTTGTATAATCCCAGTTTTAAAAGGCAAGTCCAAAGTCTACGATATATTTACATCCACATTGACCTAGAAAGATGACGCCAAAATGTTGAGCGATCATTCATAGGTAGTAATATTCAGTGTGATTGTTGTATTTGTCTTTATTCTATTTGATGTTTTCAGTGGACATTCATCACTTAGAGATTAATAACAGCAAAAGCAATTGAAGTTATTTTTAAGGAAAAAATAGAGAAAAAAGATGTTGTCTTGGAATATAAAAAGAAAACGTTCAGTCTCTTCACTCATCATTACCGTGAGCTCTCATTCCAAGCAGTAACTTAGTGATCCATCAATACACCAATAATTCTAAAGCCACAAACAATAATCTTTTGTTTATATTGAATGAAGTCATGAGTGTTTAATCTAGAACTTGAGAAGTAGGAAGATTTCACTGAGAGTTTTGCATTTTTGAAGGACTATTCATTTCTTTCGAATAAGAATATCTCTATACTCCTACTAAACTGGGGAAATGTATTATTTTTTTCTTGGCCCTCAGTTTTCTTGGCTGACTCGGGCAATCGAGCTACACGAGTTCCGTTGTGTTGTCAGCATCAGAGCACGGCTCTTCTGCTTTCGTTGTCACGTCTGGCAAGAATGTTGATGGGTCTTCCTTTGCTGAGATGAGCAGAGCCCCACCAACAGGTTAAAAGTCCTCCACATTCTAAGGAAAGGGAAAAGCGACCATAACGAGTTTCAGGAACATTAGGTACCACGCAGAGAAGTGAGATTCCAGCACCCTCCCTCCCGTTCCTTCGGCCTCCACTGCCACCTCTCGTCTTTCTTTAATCTCCTTGCTTTAGAATTCATCCTGTAACACAAACGCTATCTTACTGGAGCAGAATAAACCTGTTGTCTCTATATTAGGAAAGTCCTCAAGTTTGAAAAACTTCTCAACTTTCTGTTTGGATCCTAAACACAAGTCTAGGAAAAGTCAGGGGGGTTAAATTAACATTTGCACACTGGACTTCATTGTTCTATAAATTCTAAGCATTTACTGTGGAAAGATCTAGATAGCAAGTGATAGAAAAACATGAGCAATATAAATACATTTTTTGAGGAAGTGTGGCTTGTTGGAAAGTGTGTAGACTTTGCAGCCAGACAGGCACAGGGTCAAACTCCAGCTCTGTCCCTTGCAGGTGGCACGACCTGAGGCTCGCTTTTAACTTCTCTGAATCCATTCTTGCACTGGGGAAATGAGAGTCATAGGACCTGTCTTGCGGTGTTGTTAGGAGAATGAAGTGATAAAATGTAGGAAAAGCACCCGCACAGTACCTGGTACATGGTAGGTGCCCATCCATGTTGACTTCCTGCCCTCTACTTTCACGGGCTGCTGTTAGATTAGATTTGGGGAAAAACTAAGACAAAATAAAATCAGACTGTAGGAAAATTTTGAGTGAAAATCAAGATAAGACTGAAAAACGAGAGGTAAATTTATAGAATGTGAAAGAGAAACAATTTACTTCAAAGCATCCCACACTGCTCTGTTTCTTAGTTTCTCCATCTGTAATATGCGTTGTGATAAAATGCTTGTTGTGAGAATTAAATGAATTAATGCAGATAAAGCACCTAGAGCAACACTGGGGCACGTAGCCAGAGCGCCGTAACCGTGACTCGTCCATCATTTCCTTAGTGAAGTTGTAAGTTCTTTTTAAACTTTAACTATTACAAACAGTGCTACAATGAACATTTTTATACACGTATTTTTGCTTTTACTAGTGTTTATGCAGGACAGAAGGGAGAATTAGGGTTCATGTAGGATGTTCGCAT
>NW_012150285.1:7510538-7522444 GCF_000956105.1 Propithecus coquereli
AGTTAGGAATTACCAGCTGGCCGTCGTGAAGTGCGGGTGACTTTCATGTCCTCTCGCCAGCTGTTTCATTTGGCATCTTTTCCGCCCTCTGCTGGTTTCTCAAAGGAAGAACAGGAATGATAAGAAATACTTTCTCTGACAAAATAAGAAATGATAAGAAATACTTTCTCTGAAAAATCTCTGTGAGATTTTTCTTGTTTATTTTTGTTTTGGGAAATACAAATTCCAGTTGAACTCCCTAATTATAAAAAACATTCAAAGAAGACATGTGAGGATTTTTTGCGGGGATCTTTTTTTAATTTCAGAATATTACAGGGGTAGAAATGTTTTGGTTACACAATTTGCTTTTGTGCAGTTTGAGTCAAAGTTGTATGTGTGCCCAGCACCAAGGTAGTGTGCATTGTACCCACTAGGTGTGAATTTACCTGTTCCCTCCTCCTCTCTACCACCTGCTTGATGTCCGTTGAGTTTCACTACTATAAGTGCACATGGGTGGTATTGATCAATTAGTTCCAATTTAATAGTGAGTACACATGGTATTTGTCTTTCCATTCTTGCAATACCTCGCTTAGAAGAATGGTCTTCAGTTCCATCCAGGTTGTTACAAAAGGTATTAGTTCACCATTTTTATGGCTGAGTAGTACTCCATGGTATACATATATCTCATTTTATTAATCCACTCATGTATTGATAGGCACTTGGGTTGGTTCCACATCTTCGCAATTGTGAATTGTGCTACAATAAACATTCGAGGATATGTGAATTTTGATAGATTAGATTAATTTGAATTACTGTAGGTGTTTGGAACAGGGCAAGTGGGTAGAAGGAAATCCCAGGTTAATTTCTTTTTACATACGTCTTACTGTTTAGTTCTTCCACTCTGGGTCATCTCATAGGTGCAATGGTATTACGTAGCGAATTCAAGAAGGAGAATGCATGTGAACACATCCTGGAACCCTGCTGACTCACAGCTGAAAGCATCCTGAAAGACTGAAAAAGACCACAGAGGTCGACACCTTCCACTTATAACCAGACCTGTTAATTCGACAAAATATAACAGTGTTTTCAGAACCCTAAAAGCCTTCATTTTATTTACAAGTTCTGTATAACAGCTGTTCTAGGAGATGCTCAAAGCTTCTAGGCATCACAATGGGAGCAATTCATTTCAGTATCGATTACTTCAAAGGTCCTGGTCTGCATGGGAAATGCACAGACCACACAGGGAGGTGATAGCTCCTGCCGCCAGCCTCCATTCGTCACAGATGTTGTTTTCTTTGTCTGGCATATTTTACATCCTCCGTGTGAAAACAAGCGGCAGATAACCCAAATCCGGAGCTGCTTCTCTGGGATTTTATGTTAATGCTGGGAGAGAGAAACTCTAGGGTCACAGCTCTGGGATCATGAGAGCCTGAGCCTATGACTTGGTTCTGATCCCACCCACTTCATGGTGGGCACCCGGCCTTGTGGGCGTGGAGAGAAGTAGATGGGATGGAAATACGTTTGGAGGTAGAATCTGCTGGAGGATTGAATCACAGGCAAGAGATGAACAAAAGGGAAGAGTCAAGAATAACTACTAGATTTCTAATCAGTTCCTGGATGAATGCGTTACCATTTGCTAAAATAGGCAGAGAACCAGACGTGGGATTGGAGATGAAACTAGAGCTGTGAGGTGACAGTCTGGAGTTGTGTTCTGGACAAATGGACTTTGAGATACCTGTGAGAGAGCCAAGTGGAGATGCCAGGTGTGCCATTGGATACATGACTTTGGAGAAAGGGAGAGTTAAGCTGAAGATATTAACTTAGGAGTTGTGACATAATTTATATGTAAAGATATTGGAGAGGATGAGAATATTTAGAAGCAGAAGACATTGAAGATAAAAGGCCCAGACCAAGCTTTGAGAAGGATCACATTTTGCTGATTGAGTAGAGAAGGGGAACTTCACAAAAGGAGAGGCGAGGTAGGAGAAAAAGTAGAAAGAGGATAGGGAATCATAGAGCTGGAGAGAAGAGGCTTTCAAAAAGGGGCTAGTGGTTGACTAAGTCAAGGGCTGATGAGAATTAGAGAAATTTGAGATCAGAGACACATTCATTGGGTGCGGCAATACGGAGGGCCCTGGTGAAGTTGACCTCAGCGTTTTCAGTACAGTAATGGGCATGAAAACTAGTTTGGAGAAGGTTAAAGAATAGTGGTGACCAGCAGTGTAGATGACCTTGTGAGTTTGTGGGAAACTTCTTACCCCCACCCCCTACACACACAGAAACACAGAGAGAGAGAGAGAGAGAGAGGGTTAAGAGTACAAATAAATAGCAGCAACTACTAGAGAATTTAAAAAAAATATTTGAGAGACTGTCATTGTATCCCCTTGTAGAAAAATTTATTTCTTAGGTATTTGACTCCTAAACTATTAATGAAAGCCCAGAATTATGAAGATCGTAACAAAAATATTGAGGGGTATTTAGGTACAAAGGTGGAGGAGCTATTCTCATTCCCGTTCCTTGATTTTCTGATCCACATACAGTCCACTTACATTATTCATGGTCACGCTGTTCTATAAAGTTGCTGCTAACAACTTGGCAGATAATGAACAATTGCTCCAAGGGGAAATACCGGGTTAGGTTCCTGTGAGCCCTTGGGCATAGCATTTTTGCCAACTGAAACACTGTTCTCATTAGATAGGATTGTTTGCCAACATCCTCGTAAAACAAGACAGTCTCATCCGCATCGTAAACCTACTCGTGTACGTAACTTTTTCCTGTATAACACTTGGCAGCTATTTTAAAAATTCTTCTGCAGCCTCCTGATCTGCAGAACCTGCCTCGCCTGCAAGTTTAACATTTTTCATGCTCTGCTGCCTTTGGAAACATGTAATCCGGCCAGCACTAGTGCAGGAGAGTTTAAGATTTTCCTGACCCCGGGTGTGACGGTTAATTTTATGTGTGAACTTGACCGGACCACGGGGTGCCCAGATATTTGGTTAAGTGTTGTTTCTGGGAGTATCTGCGAGGGCCTTTCTGGATGCAACTAACATTGGAAACAGTCGACTGAGTACAGCAGATTTCCCACTTCCATCTGTTGAAGGCCTGAATAGAATAAAAGGCTGAGCAAGGAAGAATTCTCTCTTTCTGCCTCACTGTCTTCAGGCTGAGACATTGGTCTTCTCTTGTCCTTGGACTAGGACTGAAACTTACATCATCACCTCTCCTGGGTGTTGGACTCAGACTGCAGTTATATCATCGGCTTTCTTGGGTCTGGACTTCTTAACCTCTATAAATGCCTAAGTCTGTTCCTTACAATAAATCTCTCTCTCTCTCTCTCTCTCTCTCTCTCTCTCTCTGTCTCTCAACCAGCCCAAGCAACATAGCAAGACCCCACCTCTACAAAAAAATTTTTAAAAATTAGCCATGCATTTGAGCACAGGAATTTGAGGTTGCAGTGAGCTATGATGACACCACTATACTCTAGCCTGGGCAACAGAGCAAGACCCTGTCTCAAAAAAAAAAAAAAAAGTCACTGGCAAAAGGCACAGAAATATGGAAAACATGGCACTAAATAAAAAATGATGTTGATTTATGATTTATGGTTTAAGAGCTGAAACAAGAAGGCCAAACTTTGCCTTGTTTAACCTGAGCTGGAAACATGCTCATACAGCAACTCGAATTTTTCACCACTTAACATGGCCTCAAATGATAATGAAAGTGACATCTGTATTGATTTTGGGGTTATAAATAAATTTTAGCAAGTAGGCAAATTGGCAAATACGGAATTCATGAATGATGAGGGCCGACTGTATTTTGGCTTTGGAAAAACCAGTACCATATATTGATTGTTAGTTCAAAGTCTAACCAAAATCCCATAGTGAGGCTGTAACATGACATGCTTTGCTGGTGCTAGCATATTATTCCATCTGTAATCCAGTTCAAATTTTTCCCATCAGATCACTGTACATAATAAACTCCCCATGTGTTTTCAGATTGCAGTAGCTGTGGACGGAGTAGGTCTGCTGGGAGTAGAAGCCACCCGTTCATGCAATTCATTTGTGTCTTCAGGACCTGTTAGTCCGGGTCAGGTGTCCGATACTTTCACTTGACCATAGCGTGCTTCTGGGCACCTCCACTATAGGGAGAAGTGAATCAGAAAACAACCATTTTGTCATGGGCAGCTCAGTCGCATAGTCATCTCATGTCCTGCAGTTAGGCATGCAGTTTCTAACAGGGTCCAGCAGCAAGCCACAAGCTGTTTCTCAAAACAGAAATTGTTAGTAACATAATACAGCAGAGCTTTGCTCTAAAACCCTATTCTCCATTCAAAGTTAGATTCAAGGCTGGGCGCCGTGGCTCACACTTGTAACCCTAGCACTCTGGGAGGCCAAGGCAGGAGGATCACTTGTGCTCAGGAGTTCGAGACCAGCCTGAGCAAGGGTGAGACCCCCGTCTCTACTAAAAATAGAAAAATTAGCTGGCGTGGTGGTGCACACCTGTAGTCCCAGCTACTTGGGAGGCTGAGGCAGGAGGATCACTTGAGCCCAGGAGTTGGAGATTGCAGTGAGCTATGATGATGCCACTGCACTCTACCCAGGGTGACAGAGGGAGATTCTGCCTTCAAACAAAACAAAAACAAACTTAGCTTCAGGATCCATAAAGACTTCTCTTGCTCTGGGACCCACTCATAGATGGCAACCAACCATATTTCAGTTCACTCAGTATATGTGCTGCAGAAAAACACCTAAATGTAATATATTAATAGATAGCCTCCCAAATCCATAAAGTCTCATCAAGTGTTATGATCCTTTCTTAACGGCAGGAGGTCCATATTTTCATGGGATTTTCTCCTGACGCTTTAGCAGGCGTATGTCTTAATTGGACATCCGAGGAACTTTCTAATTCCAGTTCAGCCATATAAATGTCATGAAAATAGTGGGCAAGCGGGAGGTTGTATACATGGTAAGAATATTAAGTTTTCAAAAGATTTCCTTGGATAAGGCCAGGGCAGAAACAAGGCTAGATAGTGAAGGTGTCCTGCTGTCCCTGCCGGGTGAAAGCATACTGTTTCTCGTTTTCGCTGTTTATCGAGTCAGAGGGGAAAAAAGAAAAACATTTTCCAGATTAATAGCAGCATACCAGGTACCTGTTCATGTGCTACCGGCTACAGTAAAGGAGATCATTTGCAGAAGAGCAGCTGTAATTAAAGTCACTCGCTATCATAATTAGGCTTAGCATCACCCACTGTCATGTCCCAAGACCTGTGTCTGTTCTGAATTTAACGGGCGCTTAATAGGCATGCCGTCTCTTCATCCTTCAAAACTTTTAAGAAGGTACCAATTCCTACACCTCTTCAGGAATGTGCTATTGCTTCTTGTTTACCCTTTGAATAGGGAAGAAGAGCTCAGAGGGCCTCGACTTGGCCCTTCCTAACACAACCTTCCTCATCCGCAGGTCAGGGGCAATGTGGGGATGTAGCCAGTCGCGAAGGCAGGAAGAAAGGGGAGGGCTTGTTAGTAGCTGTGTCTGCCTCTTTTATTCAGAAAGCAAAAGCTTGCTCAGACACTTTGCAGCAAGTTGTCACTTCATATCTAATTGAGAAAATCGTACCACTGACCCTGGTTGCACAGGGAACGCTAGTCTGTGTTTGAAATTTCCAGTCTCTATACTAGAGTGCAAAGGAGAAAGCTTTGGGGAATCATATGCGGGTTTACTGCAACTCCTTATAAGTAGGGCCTCATCACAGCTTTGCTACTCTGCCCTTGGTATCAGCAACCCCGGGGATCTGCTATTTTCTGGTCTTCCTAAGCATTCATTACAGCTCTACCTGTGTGGCACTGCCATCCGAGAGCTTAGAGTTTTGTGAAGAAAAGAAGCAACACCATAGGGAAAAATTTCTGCTGTTAGATTGTATTTTTCTATGCTCTTACCATCCCTCTGCTGATAAGAAAGCAGCACTGCCTCCCGATTATGCACCGTCCCCAGGGGAAGGGTGGATGCAGCAAGCAAAGCAAGCGTTATTCATCGTGAGTTTCAAAATATGATTTTTAAACTCCTCAGCTAAGATACTGGCCTGAAAGCCAAGCACTTTTGCTTTTCAGGAAGTAGGCTTGGCTGGGAGAGAAAATGCACGCTTTAGAAAATCCAAACTTCAGAATCTGGAGGGCGAGGACATGGATTTGATTAAAATCAACTCTATACCGAGGGTGGGAAATGACAGTTCTTCCTGAGCCCGGTGGAATAAACTTGGAGGGATGAACATAAGTTGAGAGTAAGTGAAGTGTCCAAAAGCACCTTCCCGCCCTCCAGAGACAGCGCCAGCACTTTGCGTCCAGGTGGGCGGCAAGCCTGCAGGGAAGCCCCACGCTGAGCAGGGGGGCAGAGCAGCAGAGCAACTGTGGGTCCAGGTGTCCAGGTAGATGGGCCATACAGTCCTGTACCCTACACAGTGGTCAGGTCAAAATTCCCGAGCCAGGGCAGAAAGTGGAGACATAACTGCTGAGACGAGGGGTGCAGGGGTGTGAGGCAGGGAGAGTGGACCCAGTGGTTTTGCCAGAGGCCACGCCACGGACCAGGTATATCAGCCACTGACGCCAGCCCGCCATACCTGAAACCAGGTGGGAAGGCCCCTCTCCTCTTCAGGGGCCAGCAAGAGAAGGAGAAATGTTTACGGTCCAGACCCTCCTTCCTTCGATGTTAAGGTGTGACCAAAGTCACCTGGAAACCTAGGATTCTATGCAGAAAGTTAGCAGAAGGCAAATGGATAGGGTCTTAAAATTGCCTGCACATTTACTCTACAGAGACTCTTTTACTCTAGAAGGGATTCTGAAGTGGACACAATATGTGTTTTCTGATATGTGACTTAACAGTTAGTTGAGTTTTAGTACACAAAATAAAGTAAGTTGCTTTTCCTGCATATCCAGATTGTGACATAAATTTGGCACCATCTGCCCAAGCATGTAAATTGGTGACTACAATGCAATGTGATATGTGGTAAACAAAGGAGTGATTAGAAAGCAGTGGGAGGCTGGGCATGGTGGTTAATGCCTATAATCCCAGCACTTTGGGAGGATTGCTTAAGCCCCGGAGTTCGAGGTCAGCCTGGGCAACAAAGCAAGACCCCATCTCTACGAAAAATAAGAAAAATTAGCCAGGCATGGTAGTGCACACCTGTAGTCGCAGCTACTCAGGAGGCTGAGGTAGGAGATCACTTGACCCAAGAGCTTGACATTTCAGTGAGCTACGATTGCGCCACTCTACTCCAGCCTGGGTGACAGAGTGAGACCCTGCCTACCCAGTGCCCATCCCACAAAAAAGCAGGAGGAACAGAGAAAGGAAGCATCTATCTCCTCCTGGGAAGAAAAGGAAATAATTCAAATAGGAAATTATATTTGCGATGGTTGAGTTGGGTCTTGGAGGATGAGAAGGCACTTGGAGGGAAAAGCATTCCAAGCAAAGAGAACAGCTATGCAGAGACACAGAGCCACAAAAGGGCACGCTGTGTCTTGGGACATGTCAAGAAGTCAGGGTGGTTAGAGCACGAGGTTCGCAGGGCCGTGGCAGAAGCTTTATTGCAGACTTATCTTTCTAAGGTGTTAAATGCAATGATCTGCACAGACCAAAAGTAGCCAACGTCTTTACCGTGGGGGTTGCCTGATTCGATTAGTCTCAGATCATCACTCTGGAGGGAGATACAAAGTGGGAGGAGCCCAGGCCCTGGGGGGCCTGTCGGGGACGGTCACAGACTCTTAGTGGCACGGAAAGGAGGCGCTGGATCTGAGAGCTATTTCTGAAGACAGAATGGCCAGGATTTGAGAGTTGATTCGTGTAGGATGTGGAGTTTGGGAGAGAGGAGTACAGGGTTACTCAGACTTTCTAGCCTGGGTGGTTGGTGACATTTTTACCATGTGAAGGGGAAACAGGGTTAGGAAGCTGTGGGGAATCCTGGTTCGCTAAGGATTCACTAAGTGCTGGCCACCGTTCCGGCCGTCGGCGCAACCCAGACGCAGCTGCTGCCCTGTGAAGCTTACAGTCCAGTGTGGAAAATTCATATCAGACGGGTATTCCTTTAGTAATTACTTCATTAAAGTTGTGATATAGTGAATAATTAGTTAATTACAGTTGTGATAAAGGAGCTGAAGGAAAAGTTCAGGAGTGCCAAGGGAGCACAGTGAGTGAGAACGGGCCTGCTGAGAGTCGTGGTGGGTTTCCCTGAGAAAAAGGCTTCTAAACTGAGCTCGGAAGGGATGGGAACGTTCTGTGCAGACAGCGACGGGTGGGAGGGCACTCCGGGCACAGGCAGCAGCACGTGTGGCGGCTGCGAAGCAGAGGAGGATGAATGGGACCTGGGACTGAAAAGGGCTCCGGGAGCGAAAGAGAGAGGGCGTGAGGAGAGGCTGGCGCAGCGGAGGGCGGCCAGGGATCCCCGGTAGCATTTGAGGTCACATTAACCCTAAAGGAAGGGGTTTTCATTTGCATAAAATTCTCCAGCTGAGGAGTGAAGAATGGATCAGGAGAATTCAAGAATGTAACAAGGCACGTCCACCCAGGAAGACAGTGTCAAGAATGACTACCCGGTTTCTGGGGTGGGACACAGGGCGGTTGTTGGACACTTCAGGGTTTTCTGGCACAGTGCAGGGGTGAGGGATACACTGAGGCTCGTCAAGCCGCAGCGTAAGGGGAGAGCAAGGAGGATGAGCCAACACATAATACCAAGAAAGGGCTACCGGACATTGAAGACCCAAACTAGGACAGCCGGGTGTCAGAAAGACAAGGGAAGGAGTGTTTCATGAAGGAGGAAATTATAATCACTGTAAGAAAGCAGTAAGAAAAATGGTGAAGGTGTACATTGGATTTCGTAACCAAAAGAGTATTAGTAACTCTACCAAGAGCATATTTTTAGGACTGGTGGGGGAAGATGCCAGATTGGAGTGGGCTGGAAAATGAAAAGGAGGTGAGAAAGGAAGCTAGTGGAAGCAGGAGATTGGCTGTGGAAGGTGACATTTCCATTTTGGGTCTATTGTGTGACATCGAAGTGGAGACGTCCAGAAAGAGTCAGATGTAAAAACCAGAGCTAAGGGACACGCCTTGGATGAAAAATACATCTGGTTTGCAGCGATGCACAAGGGGTTGCTGAAACCTGGGGTTACACTGAGGACACCTGCCGATCGGACAGATGAGCAACTGGGATTGGATGAAATCGCCAAGGAAGAGTGTGAAGGACAACAGCAAAGGACGAAATCGAAGGCAGAGCCTGGGAGAATGCAAACATTTAAGGGGCAGCCCAAGGGAACGGCTCTAAGAAGGTACTGAGGAATAACCGTCAGAGAGGTAGGAAGAAGGCCAGGAGAGCATGCTCTGGAAGCCGAAGAAGACAGTTTCAGGAAGTGCAAAATGTACAGATAAGCAGATGAAGATTAAAACCGAATCTTCAGCTTTAACTTTTAAAGATCACTAAGGACGTTAGGAGAGAAATTGCAGCAGGTGCTAGAGTCAAAAGCCAGATCTTAAAGGGTTTATTCAAATATTGATGAGTTAGGTAAATAAAATAGATGAACATTGACTTCTATGGAAAGAAGTTTAACAACATATATAACTGATCAATTAATATTCATTAATTTATATATCAACATAATAACAAATTATTGTATTAATACATTATTATTTATATTAGTCAAGTTATAATTATATTCATAAAGTATCCATTTCTATCCATGTTAATATTACTGTAATTAATGTATCATATTATGCATAATTGTTATTAAAGAATTGATACATTATATATTAGTAATATATGCATAACATGCATTATATTATTAAATGCATTATACTGAATTATATATCAATTATATATCAACATTGGCATAATTAATATTTAATCAATATAAATATATATTCATATGTTATTCTAATAATTATATTGGTTAATACAATTAATTTTAATAATAGCAAATTAATAGGAAAACGGAACACGACCCAACTAAGAATGGCAAGGGATAAGTATATGCAATTCACAACAAAGGAAGTACAAGAGGCCAATAATCACGTGAAAATATAATCAACCCTACAATAAGAAATTGGATTCACGAAGGAGGAATTATAATCACTGTAAGAAAGCAGTAAGGAAAATGATGAAGGTGTACATTAGATTTCATAACAGGAAGAGTATTAGTAACTCTACCAAAGTGTATTTTTAGGGCTGGTGGGGGAGATGCCAGATTGGAGTGGGCTGGAGAATGAAAAGGAGGCGAGACATGAAGCAAACAAAACAAAGATACAATTTTTCCTCCATAGAGTGACTGTAATTTGAGTTGAATAATATCAAGTGTGGCGATACCTACAACAAAAAGGCCGCTCCATCATTTTCTGTAATGCTCTTTTTGTCCTAGGGAGTTCCCTGTTATCCAATAACTGCAGAAAGCTGGGGTGGAATGAACGGAAACTGGTCCCACCGGTCAACGTAATCCTGGCCGATACTTTCAATGATCTCTTTAGATAACTCGTGATATAATCAGAAGTCATCCTGCAGAACAGAAAACTGATCTGCTCCGGTGAGGACACCTGCTGACTGGACGGGATGACCAAGAGGTGACAGCAGGGGACCGTGGCAGGACACACGTCGTAGGAGATCACGCACACAGTAGGAGATCATCTTTGTGAACAGTCACGGACCTGCCACTTTGGTAAAGACTTAGGATTGCACCAGGACATCCTTTCCAGATTAAAAGACAAATCGCTGCATCTTGCATCTCTTACCACGAAGAAGAAAGTTCTAGCCCTGTGGCCTTTTCGCAGTGCACGTCCAGGCGACGGCCCCAGCTCGCACACTCAGAGCCGAAAGGCCGGCGGCTTTGAGCGACCCCTGCGGCCGCAGAGGCTCCGCAGCGAGTGCAGGCGGTGCACGCAGCCCGGCCGTCCGCCCTTCTAGAATAACCCCTGGTGTGTTACAGGGTCTCAGGAGAGGCAGAATGCTTTTTCCACCGAGCATCGCGAGGCCATGCACCTCTGTTACTTCCTGTTCCCAAACTGCTCCTCACGCGCTGGGTTCGCTTGACGTCAGGGGGTCGCAGCAGCAGGCCATAGGCAGATGGAAATGGTGTCAGTGACCGCGTTTTCGCAACCCTGGTGAGATGCATGAGACGTCAGCCCAGGTTCCCGTGCTCTCTACCGCGGTTGTACCAGCACCTCTCCCTCAACCTGCACCTTTGGCCATAGAAGGCAAAAGAAAAGATGCCGAAAGAGGAGGAAAAAGCCTGAACTTGGCTATGGAAGGATTAGATTGGCTCGTTACGTGGGTGCAAGCTTAAAACGGATAGTAGATGCATTGCAGTCACACTCAGGGGTCACCTTAAAAGATAATGGTAAGAGAAAACTCTTTCCAATGGGTAGAGCTTTGAGTTTCCCTCCATCACCCGCTCCATGCCTACGTACCCCTCCCTCCCGTGTCCACCTCCTCCCCGCGCATGCGCACACGCCGCCTCCCGCCAAGGCTGGCTGGGATGCGACTCCAGTTATGCATCTGCAGGTCACGAGAGACGGAAGGGTGGGTCCCAGGGATGATGTGGTCGCTCTTTGTGTAAAAACTGTCTCAGACGAGGACACTGCAAGCATCTCCAAGCCAGGGGAAGTTTCTCATCAGACAGAGGAAGGGGCTGCCTTCCCTCAAGAGAGGCTGCCCATTCTTTGTGGGTCTGTTTCCTAAAACCATTTCTAGACAAAATGCCCTCGCTGTCAGGGTTCAGTCAGGAAAACAGAAATCATTCAGGTTATTTACACTGGAAAAAAGGCCAGGCGCAGTGGCTCACGCCTATAATCCCAGCACTCTGAAAGGCCAAGGCAGGTAGATCGCTCAAGGTCAGGAGTTCGAGACCAGCCTGAGCAAGAGCGAGACCCCGTCTCTACTAAAATTAGAAAGAAATTAATTGGAC
>NW_012150285.1:7524679-7526276 GCF_000956105.1 Propithecus coquereli
CTTATTGTCGAGTTTTAAGAGTTCTTTGTACATTTCAAATGACAATCTTTTGTCTAAAATGTCTTTTGCAAATATTTTCTTCCAGTCTGTGCCTTGTCTTTTCATTCTCTCAACAGCGGACATTCTCTTTGACAAAAGAGCAGAGGCAGTATGGCGGAGAAAAGATGGTCTTTTAAATAAATGGTGCTGAAACAACTGGACAACCACATGCAAGAAACGAATCTAGATGAAGCCCTTACAGCCTTCACAAGAATTAACCCCACAAGGGTTGGTTAGAGACCTAAATGTAAAACACAAAACTATAAAACTCCTAGGAGATAATAGGGGAAAATCTAGATGGTCTTGGGTTTGGGAGGACTTTGTAAATGCAACATCAAAAGGCACAATCCCTGTCAGAAAGAATAGATAAGCTGGACTCCACTCAAATTAAAATTTTCTGCTCTTACATTTTGTTAAGGATTCAGAGCCTTATGAATATTTATAGACTAGGGGAAGGCGCCAAAGATTCTGATGAGGCTGGACACGAAAAGAGGGGACGACTGGAAGAGCAAGATCTCAGAAGAGTCCAGAGAGGACAGGCTCCGGTCCCAGGTGGAGGTCTTAGCCACGAGAGTAAGATACGGAGCGGGGCGCAGGTGCTGGTGCAGGGAAACTGGGAGGAAAGGGAAGGAAGCTGAGAGACACCGGGAAAGAATTTCTCAGCGGAGCATGAGGTTCCCAAATGAGAGTAAATGGGGAGAGTGTAAGGTGATTGCCACTGTGACTATTCGAAGTGGTCATGGCACCTGACCCAGAATCTGCTGAGATGCCTAAGCCTGCTTCAGGGTGTGCCGATCCCAAGTCACACCCTGGGTGCGGTGTTTTGGAGCTGAGTGTTTTAGTCGTGGTGTTTCTGAGAATTAGTAACATCTCCCATGACATCACTTAGAATGGGGTTTCTCAACCTTGGTATTATTAACGTTTGGGGCTGGCTGATTCTTTGAGAGAGGGAGGGGGCTGTCCTGTGCATTGTAGGATGTTTAGTGGCACCATCCCTGCCCACTAGTTACGACAACCAAATACATCTTCATATGTTTTCAAATATCCCCTGGGAGAAGGAACGAAATCGTCTCAGTTGAGAAGCACCGATTTAGAGCTGGAGTTAGTGACCACAGACCAAGGCTGCTTCGCAGGAATGTGCAAGCTGGTCTACCTCCTGGGAAGGGTCTGCCTTGCCTGCAGGTTGGGAAAGCCTTGGCATTTGGGCGAGTTATTCACGGGGAAGCCACACCCAGACTCTCAGTGCTGTTTGTACAACAGGTGCCAACGACAGATGCATCCTCCCCCTCAAGGCCAAGAGGTGCCTGGTCAGCCAATCCTTCTTGTAAGTAACTTCTCACTCGCACCACCTTGGGGAAGAGGAAAACATTTCTCTTTCTGGATGTGGGGCTTATGCAATTCAAAGCCAAACGCCCCTCTTTTCTTTCAGATTTCTCTCCCAGAATTTTGTCTTTTACTACATCAAAATACAAGAATATACACAGGACTGTCCAGGTATAAACTTCACAAAATTAGGTTAAAAATATGTCTCATAATTTTCATCAGATTATGTCAATAA
>NW_012150285.1:7526326-7528090 GCF_000956105.1 Propithecus coquereli
ACCGCTTGAGCCCAGGAGTGTGAGGTTGCTGTGAGCTAGGCTGACGCCACGGCACTCACTCTAGCCCGGGCAACAGAGTGAGACTCTGTCTCAAAAATAAATAAATAAACTGGAAAAAATATTAATTCGGGGGACGAGGGGCTCATAAAACTCTTGAAAGGACTGAAGAAGCCAAAGTCCGGAAAGGTCATGCTAGAACTCGGGATATTAGCAAGTTCAGGAATCACAGGAGAATGCCCGTGATGACCTTAGCCACCTGTAGCTCCTAGGCAGGTGACTCACAGGAGGGTGTCCAGAAACCACATTTGCCATCCACAGATGCCCCCTAACCTGCCCACGTCTGTAAAGCAATAAAGGCCTCTACTTCGCTTCCACCTTCCAAATCTCAAGCAAGGTTCTCGCATTAATGGAAATGAAATCAGAAGAGCGCCGGCGCAGGAGCCCAGTGAGTGCACTTTGCTGATATCCAGCCCCCGGAATCCAGGAAAGAGCATGGAGACGTCTGGGAGTATTGCTGAGATGACAGTCAGCTTGTGAAAAAGAAAGTTTTTGAATGATATACACAGAATAATACCATTTATGGGAGAACAAAACCTTCACGAAACCAATCTCTATCATATAGTTGACTAAATACACAGAAAAAAATCTAGAAGGAAGCCCAAACTGACTCATAAGGGTTGCTGTGTTGCTGGTTGGTGTAAGGGCTGATCACCAGCAGACTTGAGCTTTTTTCAAATTTTTCGAAAATTTTTACAGTGACAATATGTTGTTAAGATAAATGCAATAAATTAGGTGTTAAAAGGATAGAGGAATATAAGGTTATGGCTTGGGAGGGATTGGATTAAGAAAATTTTCTTTAATCCTTTTTTGATAGACATTATTTTTTAAAGCAGTTTTAGGTTCATAGCAAAATTGAGGGGAGGGTACAGAGATTTCCCGTATACCCTCTACCCCCCACATACACACAGCCTCCTCCATTATCAAAATCCCACCAGAGGGGTACAGTTGGTACAACTGATGAACCTACATTGACACATCATTATCAAAGCCCATGGTTTACACGAGTGTTCACTCTTGCTGTTGTACATTCTGTGAGTTTGGACAGAGGTATAACGACATGAATCCACCATTACGGTATCATACAGAGTAATGTCACTGGCTTATAAATTCTCTGTTCTCTGCCTATACATCCCTCCCTCCCCTACAACTCCTGGCAACCACTGATAGTTTTCCTGTCTCCAAGTTTTGCGTTTTCCAGAATATCACATAGTTGGAATCATACAGTATGTGGCCTTTCAGACTGACTTATTTAACTAGTTTCCTCCATGTCTTTTCATGATTTGATAGCTCATTTCTCTTTAGTACTAATATTCTACTGTCTGGATATACCACAGTTTATCCATTTACCTACCAAAGGGCATCTTTGTTGTTTGCAATTTTGGGCAGTTATGAATAAATCTGCTCGAAACATCCACGCGCACATTTTTGTGTGGACAGCAGTTCTCAGTTCCTCTGGGTAGAAACCAGGGAGCATGGTTGCTGGATGGTGTGGTGAGAGTATGTTTCGTGCTGTAAGACACTGCCTAACTGTCTTGCAAAGTGGCTGCAGCATTTGCATTTCCACCAACAATGAAGGAGGGTTCCTGCTGTTCCACATCCTCACCAGCATTTGGTGTTGTCAGTGTTCTGAGTTTTGGCCATTCTAATAGGTGTGTAGGGCTATTCATTGTTGTTTTAGTTTGAATTTCCCTGATGACATATGAC
>NW_012150285.1:7530774-7540478 GCF_000956105.1 Propithecus coquereli
TGGTGGCGCATGCCTGTAGTCCCAGCTACTCGGGAGGCTGAGGCAGGAGGATCTCTTGAGCCCAGGAGTTTGAGGTTGCTGTGAGCTAGGCTGACGCCAGGGCACTCACTCGAGCCAGAGCAACAGAGTGAGACTCTGTCTTAAAAAAAAAAAAATAAAAAAAGAAATTTGGGCTTCTGCTCTGAGTGCAACCGTTTTAGGCACGGACGTTTTCCAGTGACTGGGTCCTGGTCTGATGGTGACCTCTGTGGGTGGCTCACCCTCTCCTACTCCCGCCTGGGCCGAGCTCTAACCCTTCGGCTCCAGGCGAGTATGATGCCGCCATCCGTTCGCGCCATCCCCAGAGACGGCACTTCGTGATCCTTTAATTAATTTATTTCTTGTGTTTTTACCTCTGCAAAGCAGGCCCCATAATTTCTATCAATCCACCTCCTAGGTTCTTTCCAACTCTATTTTCTTCTACTTGCTGCTTCTCTGAATCCACAGGCCCCCGTTACTCCTAGTTTTTGCCAAAATTCTTTTCCCTCTCCCCACCAACGTCACCAGGAAAACTGCGTGTGTGTATGTGGATATGTGTACATCTGCATATATGTCCGTTTACATACAGTATATATAAGCAGAAAAAGGGTAGTCACTAAATGTTATTTTGGAATTATGAATAATTTTTACTTTCTTTATAAGTTTTTATATTTTGTATTCCTTAAAAATATGTATTGTTCTTACATTCAAAAAAGAAGCTATTTCAAATAGTTGTGTGTTTTGTTTTTTGGTTTTTTTCTTTTTTGCTTTTGAAAAAAACCTTAAACATGTCTGGGCCCATTCTGCAGGAGCCAGAGAGCCGGGACGATCCCATAGCAGAGATACCCAGTGAGCGACCAGGGCTAGGCCCTGTAAGCGCGGGGCCTCGTCCCAATCGATTTAGCAGGAAATAAGTAGGAAATCGGCTGAAGTGTAAAGTGATTCAGTTGCATTTTACTCTGTTTTTAGAAGGGGCATGCTCATAGAATGGAAGTTGTCCGCTCAGTCCTCACAGGGGACCCCCAAAAGGAAATGGCTGGTAGAGTTGATCTGGTATGTTCTGTGTCAGGACAGGGTAACTCTGCACCAACGGCCTTGACATGTCAGTGACTAAACACAGCACAGCGACTTCGCGGTCACACTGCCGTTCACCGGGACGAAGAGGGGGTCCCGCAGGGACTCCGGGAGTCAGGTTTTCCACAGGCGGTTCCACGGCGGGCTCTCTGGGTCGCATCGGCACCGGGAAGCGGGGCGGGGACGGGACAGTCAGGGGCCGGCCGACAGGTGGCGCCCGTCACCTTTGCTCTCACCCCAGGGGCCAGCACTGAGCACGTGGCTCCACCTGGCTGCAGGGACACCGGGAAACCTACAGCCTCCTTTCGCGTCCAAGAGCAAGACTGGCTGGTTCCGGAGCTGCTTCTGCCTGTCGCGTTTCGGTCACTCCCAGGCTGTTTGAGGGAAGATCTTTAGCGTCATCGTGCTCTGGATAAAATAGCGCTCAAGAAAATCTCTCCCCAGTTGCTCTAAGCAGCTTTCCAATCAATAATCGAGCGCCCCACGCATATCCTCATATCCCAAAGGAGGCGGATGACGCAGAATTCCCGTCTCTAGGAAGGGACCGGCCACTTCCCTCTCTTCCTCCTGCTGTCATTCGGTTCTCTTTCTGGTCCAAGCACCTGCGAATTTTGAGTTCACTCTGAAAACGGAGACTCTGGACCGTGGAAGGCTGAAGGCAGGACCCGAAATTCGGTGACCACGTGGACAGTCTGCTGTCTCGTGGGCCTCCCGCGTTGCGATCCCTCGGTGTCGTCTAACTCGAACTGCAAGCCTGTCCGGAAGACAAAGGACCGAGTCCTCAAAGTCAATTAAGGCGGGATCAGAACCGAAACCAGGCCGGCACGGTGACTCACACCTGTGATCCCAGCACTCTGGGAGGCTGAGTCCCGAGGATCCCTTGAGGTCAGGAGTTCCAGACCAGCCTGAGCAAGAGCGAGACCTTGTCTCTACTAAAAATAGAAAAAAAATTAGCTGGGCAACTGAAAATAGAAAAAGTTAGCTGGGCGTGGTGGTGTGCACCTGTAGTCCCAGCTACTTGGGAGCCTGAGGCAGGAGGATCCCCTGAGCCCAGGAGTTTGAGGTTGCTGTGAGCTAGGATGATGAAGCCATTGCACTCCAGCCCTGGTGACAGGGAAAGACTCCGTCTCAAAAAAAAAAAAGTTTAAGACCTGAAACCAGGAACCCGCCATCTGCAAGCTAGAGAAGAGCCCGAAATGTATTTTAATATGTAGGTAATGCAAAAATGGGGCAGGATATTTAAGCATCGACCTTTTAAGACAGAGGTTTCTCAACTGCTAGGGCTTGCTCTGAGAGTAGGGAGAGCCCGATTTTGCACGGGAAGGTGGACCGGATCCAGCAGAGGCAAGCCCAGCATTGGGGGCGGGAGCAGGGAGGGGCGACAGTACCACTTCCTCTGACTCCCGGAACTCTCCAGCACACACCAAGATAACGCTAGCCCACCTCTTCTGTGAATGTTAATTTCTGCTCTCCTTAATTTCTGCATGAGCCAAGTGGGAGGGGAGCCTGCATGGGGCCTGCCCCCAGGAAGCCAGTCCTGCTCATAGGTTATCCTCAAATTCTGCAAACTGAAGCTCAATGCCAAGTTTCCCTTCCTTGGATATATTTTTTTCCTTATCGCATTTAATGTGCCACTGTGTACCTAGGCAAAAAGCTTGGGGTCATCTCAGATTCCTCTCTCTCCCTCACCTCACCATTTGGTGAGGGACTATTCCTATTCATTTCACCTGGAAAACATCTTTTGTTATTCAACAAATTTCTCATCTTAATACCCATCCTTGTTGTGACTCTCATTGTCTCCCACTGGTATCTACCTGCCTGAATGCATCTCCCAGAATGATCTCTCTAAATTGCTAATCTGACCACACTACTGCCCTGCTTAAAAACCTTCAAAGACTCCTTACAACCTACAAAATTAAACCCAAATAATTTTGCATGGGCCATGACATCCTCTGCAGCGTGGCTTCTCCCTGCTGCCTAAGCAGTCTCTCTTGTCCTCTTCAAACCCGCCTCACACCCGATGCCCCGGTCACACACAGCTACGACTGGCTGCACTGCACCCTCTTGTTCTCTTCCTCCTGGGAGAAATGCTCTTCCCATCTTCCTTAATTACCTCCTGACTAGGCTGAATCAAGGCCCCAAAGAATCCAGGCCCGAATCTCTAGAACCTAGCATGTTACCATATATGGCAAAAGAGACTTTGCAGATGTGACTAAGTATTCTGAGATGGGAAGATTCTGGATGATCTGGGTGGGCCCTAAATGCAATCCCAAGTGTCCTTAAGAGAGGGTGGCAGAGAGAGACTTGGCTCGACAGGAGAGGAGAAAGCAACGTGGAGACAGAGCAGAGAGAGAATTGAAGATGCTGGCCTTGAAGATGAAGGAAGAGGCCATGAAACAAGGAATGCGGTTCTAGAAGCTGGAAAAGAAAAGGAACAGATTCTCCCCTGCGGCCTCTGGAGGTGCACAGCCTTGCCAACACCTTGGTTTTCGCCCATTGGAACCCATTTCAGATTTCTGACCTTCAGAGCTATAAGAAAATAAATGTGCATTGCTTTAAGCTACCAAGTTTGCGGTTCTTTGTTATGGCATCCAGGGACATAATAACCCCCTTCCGGAAGTCCCTCTCCCTCTCCCACTGCCACTGGGCTACCTGCCCTTCCTCTGTGCGCCCGCAGGAGCTACTATGTACTTGCACTACACAGCACTAATTGCACATTTCCAATTTCCCCACTAGGTCACGTGCTCCTTGGGAGGCAAGGACCACGTCTTGTTCCTCTTTGTCTCCCTGGCACCTAGCCCAGTGCCTGGGACAGAACAGGAACCTCATAAATATTATTTGAGTGGAACTGCCTCATGGGGTGCAAAGCAGAGCAACAGGATATTGGGAAACAATCTCCTTCCAGTTCGAGAAGTTACTCTACGGTGACAACATTCATTGCTCCAGGATGAGTAGAACAGGTCGTGCAGATTACAACCAACCAGTGTATAAGACCTCTCTGGTGGAAGGCAAAAACTGTCCCAGACTAAGACAAATAGTTAAAAGCATTTTGGTAGAGCATTTTATAGAGAGCAGTATTCTTGGGATAGCAGTGGAATATCATGGATAAAGACCATGTCCATTGCGATTTTTGAGAAATTCATAGGCACAAGCTGAAATTTTTGTGCAAATAGCCATAAGGACTTGGATACAGAGCAGTAACACCCCCACGCAGATTCACTATGGAACATGCAGATAAGCTTCAGTAGAGCTTGGAAAAAGACTATGCTCTTAGTCATTCTAAGGGTTTCTAGCAGCTCCCTAGCGAGACAGAACTAGAAATTTCTATGATAGACCCACAACCTGCTATGTATAATCAGATATGCAAAATTCTACTTTTTTCCTGTGTAGTAAAAATTGCAGCCATTGTAATTATGTAATGTATAATGTTATGTAGTGATCTGCTAGGCTCAACCCATCTTTTGTTGCCTTTTTAAATTCCAGAATTAATGAACACCCTGAGATACTATTCTAGAATCATCCCAGAGGAATCCTGACTGTTGGTTGCTGTCAGGAATCTGTTGACCACAGTGAGTAAAATGAAGTCAGTAACTCTGCTGCTAGAAAGGAGCTTTGGCAAGGCTCAGTCTGCCCGGGTGGGCCACACGTCACCGATGCAGAACCCAGAAGAGCTATTAATAGATACTTCTCATGTGCGACGTGACCCACATCATAATTCCCTCTGTAAAAAGACAAACATGGAAATGATGGAAAAATTCCGAACCTCATAAAACTACCCAGACTGAGAAAACTCTAGTCTTACAAAAATTTAAAAAAAAAAAAAAGCGAGCACCAATCAGCTAAGCTTTGATCACGGTGCCCCAGCAATAGACAGCCAACAAATTCGGTGTCTGCAAAGTGCTGTTGGCTCTTCCTCCCTTCACGTGGCTCAGCCTCTCTCACCATCCACCACTCCTCTCATTAAAACCAAACCCAACTATCCCCTCTCCAGGGAGTTTACTCCCAGGAAGTGAGTTACGGCCATAAAAATCGATCGCAGAAAGGAGGCTGACAACGATGCCCATTGCTGCAGAGATTTAAAAAACAATTATTCAGATAGATGTGGAAAATTATGCCAGTCATTTCATCAAGAGCTCATGTTTCCAAACAGGGGATGCTTCCTTCAGACTCGGTGAGCTCTCGAAGGTGCCTGACATGCTGTAGGCACTCAGCAAAAATCTAATTCACGGATCAAGACGTTGAAGGGAAAATGGATTTTTTAGACATAAGAGAACACAGCTGTGTTTGGGGTCTGTCGACTGTCTCGAGTTATTTTGAAAGCGTTTTGTTTTGGCAACACACTTGGCCAGTTCTCCTCCCTTCGTCTTTGCACCCGTGTGTATTCGAGGGAGAATTTAATCCATATGTTCCCAATTTAATTACACTCAACTCATCCCAGCATTGCTTTGTGAGAGCGAGTCGACAGCCAAGAATCTTGCAAGTTTCCTAACAAACTCTGAAGTTTTGTTTTGTTTTGTTTTTCCCAAGAACTAAGAAGCTTTGCTTTGTTCATCCAAAATTCTGAGAACTTTTCTAAGGAAACATGTGGACTTTCACTTGTCACCGTGTTAGCGTTTAGTTACAACTTGGGACGATGAGTGTTGAAAGTGATGACGTGAATAAAGTCACGTGAAATGTGAGTTGTTTGCTATTCCTATTACATAACCGTCCAAAATGACACGGACCCGAAATTACATCATCGCAGGATTTATTACTCTCTTATCTCTCTTGAAAGCTGTCAACTTGGTCCACGTCAATTGAAAATATAGAGCATCGAGTGCCAGTCACTCTGCTCTCACCGGACAACTTCTGGAATGCCTGCCTCATTCCCCGATTAAAGGCCCTCCCGCACTCCACCTCCCCCTCACAATTCACTAGGGGTGCTGGTGGCATCCTCATGAATTTTTGGGTAGGGTGGGCACGTAACTCAGATGGGGCCCACTGGAATCACCTGCCGACAATTCGAATTTGAATTTTCTTAAGATTATTTTCACTTTAATAAGTCTATTCTAGAAGTGGTGACATTTCACACTGGATTCAGTATAGGTAAGTGAGAGCAGGTACTCTAAAATTAAAGAAAATTGTGTAGAAAAAAATCGAAGGGAAAATTCTCTATGTGTTTTTTTCAAATTATAAAATTATTATTAGCTTATCTTAAAGAAGATTTTAATTAGGCTTGGGAAAAACATGCATACCCTGGAGAGTGGTTTCAAATCATTGCCCTCATATAATTTTACCATCCACTCACATTGAAGATTCCAGAGAAAAGTGTTTTTTTCAAAATCTTACCTGTATACCGTAGCACTTTCAGACTACTTTCAAGAATAACAACAAAGGGATGGCAGAGAATGAGAGAGACAGAAGTCAAGGAAGAGGAGAAGGAAGAGGAGGGGGAGAAGGAGGAGGAGGAGGAAGATAAAAAGAAGAGAGAGACTTGTTAGTGTGACTTGTGTCCGTACCATATAAACTCGAGAGGCGAGAATGGACACCTTCTGCCATAATGTTTATGGCACAAAATAAGTCAATAAGCCAACACATAAACATAGAATGAACCAAAAAATCAAAGTGTACATTTAATACATTATTTTTCTCTAAAATCTGTTACAATCAGTGCATTTAAGAGTCTGAGAACTTCAGCGCACTGTATTATACTCTGGTGAAATAACAGAGAGACATTACTCCTAAAGGAATGGGTGGAAAGGTTGGTCCATATTAATCGTTTTCCAGTATAAGAAGAATTTGTATAAGGAAATGTTGAGACTATATTTAAAGACTAGTTTAATTAAAGGAACCAGATGTATTACAAAATTTACAATCCACGCAATCGAAAGAATGATACTAATTTCTAGAAGCTAAAATTACAAACGTACTGAAGACCAAGCTCAGCTGACACTACTAAATCTGGTTTTTGCAAAATTAGCTCATTATTCAAAGGACAAGAAGCTATATTTTTAAAGCTCCTGTTGCTAGAAAGATCATAAGGAACAAGTGAATCGGAAGTTTAGGAGAGAGAAACGTGGCAAGGTGAACGGTGCAATTTAGCATTTCTTGTTAATTCATCATTGTTGTCATCATTGTCATCCTCACTAGGATTGTATTACATTTGTCAGCTATTTCTTAAGCAAGTCAATGGATACGTTTAGCAATAGGATATGCTGGCCGTATGGCATATAAAATGGCATATTCACACGTAAATATAAATATGAATAAGGAAATTATGAATGAAATATGTAGTATACATTTTCTCTCATGTCCTTATCCAGGAGAATGTAGGTAAATTCACTAATGGAAACTGAAGCCTCGGGCAGATGACGAAAGTCAGAAAGCCACACTTCGAGCAAGTTCTAATGACAGGTCCTTGATAAATAACACTGCAGGGCACTGAGAGAATCAACTAGCATGTTGCCCAACACATGATGATAATTTCTTTCTTTCTTTTTTTTTTTTTTTTTGAGACAGAGTCTCACTGTGTTGCCCGGGCTACAGTGCCATGGCGTCAGCCTAGCTCACAGCAACCTCAAACTCCTGGGCTCAAGCGATCCTCCTGCCTCAACCTCCCGAGTAGCTGGGACTACAGGCATGTGCCACCATGCCCAGCTAATTTTTTCTATATATTTTTAGTTGTCCAATTAATTTCTTTCTAATTTTAGTAGAGACGGGGTCTCGCTCTTGCTCAGGCTGGTTTCGAACTCCTGAGCTCAAACAATCCACCCGCCTCGGCCTCCCAGAGAGCTAGGATTACAGGCGTGAACCACCGCGCCCGGCCGATAATTTCTGAATAATCAGAAAGGCTCGAGAAGTACCAAATGGAGGCAAATACTCTAATCTTTATTAAGAGGAGAAAGATTCCAAAAAACTAAAACCAGTGAGCTTCCTCAAACCTCAGAAAAATAATATAACAGGTTGTTAAATAGTCCCTTTGTAAAACTAAAAAAAAAAGGAGTAACCACAAAGGTGCAGATAGCACAGAGTGGGAAAGAATTATGATGGAATAATGTTCCAAAAGAAGACTGGACTAAGTTTAATAATGAAAAATAAGAGAGATGGATGTGAAGAGTGTCATGTGATTTCAAACCAGTTGCACAAGAGAGAGAAATGGTTGGTATCGGTTCCCGGGAAAAAGATCAGTATGAGTCTCCGGTGAGAAATGGCATGTCTTTGTCCATCTGGGCTGCCACAACAAAATATGGTAGATGGTGGCTTATAAACAGAAATGTATTGCTCAAAGGCTTATCTTGGAGGCTGAGAAGTCCAAGATCAAGTCCAAGACACCAGCAGATTCCATGTTCGTGAGGACCCCATTCTAGTTACAGAAGGAACCATCTCTCCAATGTGCCTTCACACGGCAGGAGGGCTGTGCTAGCTCTCTGGTGTCCCTTTCATAAGGGCACCAATGTCCATCATAAAGGTTCTGCCCTCATGACCTAATCACGTCCCAAAGGCTGCACCTCCTAATACCATCCTCTGGGGGGGTTAGGATTTAAGCACATGAATTTCACGGGGACACAAACATTCAGACCATAGCAATGAACTTGCTAGAGGTAAATTTAAAAGCAACTTTGGTATGAATCCCAGCTCTGTCTGGTTCCCCGTGGGAATAGATAACCGTTCGCGATGCTCCTCAGTGCTCAGCGCGTCTTGGGCACTGCGTCCCACAGAGGGGCTGGATTTTGAGAACACTGACAAATTGGAGGACATCCAGAGAAGACACAAAGCGACATGAAGGAAATCTTCAACCACCTGAAGGCCTCACGGGGAAGAAGGATTAAACTTCCCCTTCAGGAGTTCATCAGGCAGATGGGGGACAACAACCTGGAGTGGGGTAAAGACGGGTGTTGTAAAAGCCAACATTTAATCGAGGATTTACTGTGTGCCAAACACCGTGTTAACTGTATTATTTATCATCTCATTAAATGCTCCAAAATCCTGATAAAATATGTGCAATTATTACTGCCATTTCACAGACGAGAAAAGTCAAGAATGGAGAGGTTACATAGCTCACCCACGGTCACACGAGTAGCGAAGGGTGGGGCCACAGTTTGAATGGAGACAGCTTGAGCCCAAAGTCCGCCCGCCTGTGTGGAAGGAAGTGTGAGATAATGAACTTGCAGCTGAAGGACACACTCAGATGCGGCCAGACAGCACTGTCATCCTGATGTTTCAGAGAGGGACAACCATGCCCATTATCTCTGAACATACGCTCCCAAGCCAGAGAATTTTTGCATTTGAAAGTCCAAAAGAAAATGTTGCAAGACGTTACCAGTATTTAACACTGAGAGTTGGATGATAGGGTATTTTTCTTATTTAGACTTTTTCCGTACTTGGTGAATTATTTTTTTAAGCAGTTTCCTTCTGAGAAAAGGAAAAGAATCTATGAATGTGTGAACAACAACAAAAAAATGTGAACATTGAGACCAGCCTGAGCAACATAGCATGACACAGTTTCTATAAAAAGTAAAAAAATGAGCCAGGAGTAGTGGCGCATGCCTGTAGTCCCAGCCACTCGGGAGGCTGAGGCAGGAGGCTGGCTTGAGCCCTGCAGTGAGCTGTGATGACACCACTGCACTCCAGCC
>NW_012150285.1:7542057-7580997 GCF_000956105.1 Propithecus coquereli
CCGTTACAAATGCAGATTTGTGAGCTGGCCCCGTGTTAGTTTCCTGTTGCTACTGTAACAACCGAGACTTAGCGGCTTAACACAAATTTATTACGTTGCAGTTTTGAGGTCAGAAGTCTAAAACGGGTCAAGGAGGGCTGCTTTCCTGACAGTCTAGAGGAGAATCAGTTTCCTCGCCTTTTCCAGCTTCTAGAGGTTGCCAGCGTTCCTTGGCGGGAGCGTCCATCCCTCTGCCTCTGCTTCCGTCCTCACGCTCACGATTCTCCCTGACTCTGGCCTGTCTCCCTCTTCCCCCTCTAAGGACCCTTGTGATTACGCTGGGCCCGCCCAGATCATGCAGGGTAATCTTTTCATCTCAAGATCCTTAATCACATTCTCAAAGTCCCTTTTTGCCACATAAGAAAATATATTCACAGGATTTGAGGATTAGGACATGGACTTCTTGGGGGGGCCATTATTCTCCCTGTTATAATTCCCTAGGGATTTCTTTTCAGAAGTTTGATGTGGGACCCAGGAATCTTCATATCTGACAAATTTGTTGCCCTGAAGTGTGAGAATCATTACTACAAATAACTATATACTCTCTTTTTAAAGAAGAACATCCTTGGAGACTTAATAAATTCTTCAACAACCTCTTCTAAATCTAAATTTGTTCTATCAAAATTCATGATTAAAAGAATTTGAAATATGCTTTTTGCCTAAATCGAACGTTTTAATGTCACATCATTTGACAGTACTTTAAAATATCTTCTTCTTTTGTTGTCAACATCCTAAGCAGTCTGCTTTTTCCCCTTATTGGAGGCTTCCAGTATTTATTTTATCTTCTCCTTACTAACTTTTCATAATAAGGGGTATCAAAACAAGCCAGTTGTAAGCACTGAATGCAGGATTCCTTACTAAGATTTCACAACAGACTTTAATTATTTACAATACTGTAGTTAAGAGCATCAACTTTATAGCCAAATTGCCTTGGTTCGACTGACAGATCTGCCATTTATTAATCGTATAACCTTGAGTAAATTATATGAGCTGTCTGCATTTAGGTTTTCTCACCTATTACATGAGGATGATAATAGTCCCTGTCTCTTAAGGTTGTTGTGAGGATTAGAGAAGTTAATACATGGAAAGTGCGTAAACTAGCAACTATGACATGGTACACACTTAAAAAATGCTAGCTATTGTTATTATTCTCAAATAATACCATAGTTCACCGTATTTTCGTCTCTTTGTATTTGAATGCTGTGCTATAGGGATTAACAAACACCCCCACATTTTTGTCTTCATTAATAGCTCAGGAGAGATAACAAATAGCACGTGTAGCCTGTGGTTGGTGGTCGGGCTTTGTTTGTGCAGCGCGGCATAGCGCTCAGTGGGAATGAATTAGGCGTCTTAAAGAGTCGGGAGGTACGGGGTGTGGTTCTGTAGGGAAGGACTCCGCAGCCGAAAGGAGAAATGGGATGGGGCGAGACACTGGTCACTCTCAGTTGAGGGTCCGACGTCCTTACGTCCTGACAGTGAGAGGGCCAGAAGGACCTCAAAGGGAGGGTTGTATCTGTCAAGGTCCTAGCAGGAAAGAGCGGGCACGTTCAAACTGGGGTGATTTACGGAGCATTTTATAAAGACACAAAGATGGCTAGGAGCAGGGAGTCTTGGGACCTGTGGCAGCAGGGGTGCTGTTACTGTCCTTCAGCCTGAAGCGGGGAGGAGGGTACAGAGGCAGAGATGGCCCTGTGGGGGGTCAACCTAGAGGGGGCCATGGGGCAGGATGGGCTGCAGCCCCTCAGGACAAACTTCAGAGAGGAAGAGGAGAATAAAAACTCTGACCTCGGTCTCCCCCCAATCTATTGGGGTCCTCATTGGCCAAACCCGGCAGAAGCCAGAGGACATCTGTATAGTGTCCACGGCTCAGCCTCCTGGGGCTCAACAGGGCTGAGAAGGGTGGCGAGTGGGTGTCTGGAGGCAAATGGAAGATCTCCAGGACAAGAGGCATTTTCACTCACTGAGAAAGGTGTCCCCACCCTACCGAAGCGTGGTAGAGGAGTGTTAATCCAAGGATAACGAGCCCGGGGCAAAAGGCAGCCCAGAAGACCAGGTCCACACTCCGGGCTGTGACGGGGCTTGTGTGAGCTTGCTGTGCATAAGGGAGGGACCAGAGGCGCCTGCCTGTCCCAGAGGCAGGGCAGGGCGTGGAGCCCCAGTCCTTTGTCAGGGAGCTACAGACAGTGTTTCATCATGGTTGCGAAAAGAACTGTGCCGACTAGCTATTAAATAGAATGCTTAGAAGTAAAGAAGCTTTGAAATGCTCCACGGAGAGTGTTTTATAGGTTTCCAAGCAGAATAGGGGCCTAAGACAGAGTCCTTGGTGCTTTGGGCACAACTGGGACCAGGGCTACATGTGTTTATTACGTTATATCCAGATGTTCAGAATGCCCTGGGGAAAGAAGCATTATTCTAAGGAGCTTAAAGTTTCTAGAAATGCAAAAAGAAAGCAAACAAACAAAAAGAACAAGAAAGAAAACAAAAAATGTTTTAACTTGTAAAAAGAATGGAGCGTTTTGGGAATCTAAGTGGAACACGCAACTGTTAACAGCACCCACCTGGAGAAGTGATGTCAAGAGGCGAAGGAATACTCAGTGACTAGACACACCTGTCATTTTGCCTCCTGCCTCCTCTGTCTGCTTCCCACCCAGCGGTGAGAGTAGGCTTTGAAAAATGTATGAATATGAACGTATCACTCATCTATTTAGAACCTCTCAGTAGCTTGCCACTGAGCTTTGAACAAAACCCAAACTCCTTCTTCTTCTTCCTAGAATGCCTGGACGGTCTTTCGCATACCTGCTGCTTCTAACTGCATCTCTCCTGCATGCTCACCTTCGCTCGCCATGTTCTATCGATAGTCACGCCCGTTTGCTAACACTGCGTGCTCGAGACAGCTCAGGACTGTCGCACTTGTGCTTCCTTCGGCCTGGACTGCGGGATCTTTCTTTCACCAGCCCCCACGACGTGGAGCCTTTCCTGACCACTGACTTTATCTAAAGTAGGTCACCCTCTATCTCTGCACTCTGTTTGTTTCTTTCATGGGACTCATCTCAATTTCTGGTTTTTATTTGCTTATTTGCTTTTTCATCGTTTGCCTTTCCTACGAGAGTATAAGCTTCAGGAAGCCAGGGTTGAGTTCTGCTTGTTTACTGTTGAATCTGCATTCCCCATGCTCGGCCTGGGTGGGTGGATGGATGGATAGGTTAGTGGATGCATAAATGGATGGATAGATGGATGGATGGACGGATGGATGGATGGATGGATAGGTGGGTGGATAGATGGATGGACGGATGAATGGATGGATGGATGGATAGGTGGGTAGATAGATAAGTGGATGGATGGACGGATGGATTGATGGGTGGGTGGATGGATTGGGGGATGGACAGATAGGTGGATGAATGGAGGAATGGATGGATGAATGGATGGATCAATAGTTGTATGGATGGTTTGATATGTAGATAAGTGAATAGCTAGGTGAACAGATGGATAAATCTTCCAAAACCTAATCTTTGCTTTCTCTGTTCACACTAGAAAACTATGTTATTTAACATATTATTTGTTTAGATTTTGCTCTGTTAGACACTGCTGGAAGTTTCTTGGCACTTCACAACTGTAGAGAACCAAAACAATTAGAGAAAAAACAGGAAGTTATTAGACAAGGAAGAGAGGTCACATGTATTTATTCCTGAATAAGTATTTCAGAAATCACAGATCTTACTTGTTTTAGAATTTAAGATCTGCCTCTCAAAAACTAAAAAGATCAGTTTCCTTGTACAAGACATTATAAATGACTTTCCGTGTGTGTGTGCACATGTGTTTGTGTATGCACATATATATGTTTGTGTGCATGTGTAGCTTTCATGTACACAAATAACAGAAGGATTTGAGGCTCACAGAAATTTTACTTAGTGCTTTTGTATAAACAGAACTTTCCTTCTTTGCAAAAAGCTAAAAAAAAGTTCCAGGCAAATCTGGAAAATCCGTTTTTGTCTAAAACCTCCTAGGGCACTTTCTTAAGGATTTATGATGTCTGAGAAATGTTATACTTTAAGACACTGAAAGCCAAGATGGACAAAAATTAGAAGTAGTTGGAAAGAATTCTACCTCTATATACCATTCCACTTCTAAATTTGTTATTTAATATGGGCCTAGGAAAATATGTAAAAAAGGGGAGAAACCTCTTTTTACCTGACTGTAGAATTTACAGCAAGGTGGCCCCGTAGAGAAAGGAGAAAGTTCTACGACGAACCCACAGAACAGGAGCGGGGAAAGGACCTCAACCGAGGTAGGACCACAGAGCCCTGCTGTTAAATAGAAGACTATGTGTGCGGAGGGCGAGAGCCTTGCTTTTGGATTTGTAAGCATCTGGGTTCAAGTCATAGTCACTCATTAACTCTAGAGCCTTGTTCCTCATTCTCTCTGTCTCACTTCCGTGACCTGTAACATTGGAATGATAACACTTTTAATAATGCTATTATGAAGATTAAATGAAAAACCAGTGTGCACAAAACCTTTAGCATAGTACGGCTCTTAGGTCACCCTTAGTACACAGTAAAGCACTTAGTAAACATTAGCCATAGTTGTTTGTCAAGCTCAGCGTTGTGCAATAGAAAAATAATATGAGCCACATACATAACTTAAAATTTTTCCAGTAGCTACATTAAAAAATATTAAATGGGCTGGGCACAGTGGCTCATGCCTGTAATCCCAGCACTTTGGGAGGACAAGGTGGGAGGATTGCTTGAGGCCAGGAGTTCGAGACCAACCTGGGCAACATAACAAGACCCTGTCTCTACAAAAAATAAAAACAATTAGCCAGGCGTGGTGGCGTGTGCCCATAGTCTAAGCTACTCTGGAGGCTGAGGCAGGAGGATTGCTTAAGCCCAGGAGTTCAAGGCTGCAGTGAGCTATGATCGTGACACTGCACTCCAGCCCAGGTGACAGAGTGAGACTCTGTCTCTAAAAAAAACTAAAATAAAAAATTAAAAAGACACAATTTTTTAAAAAATATATTTTATCTAATTCAATATATCCAAAATATTTTCACTCTAATATATATAATCAATATAAATAATTAGCACGATTTTTACATTCTTTTTTTAATACTAAGTCTTTGAAACCCAGTGAGCATGTTACACTTCCAGCGCATCTCCATTCAAGCCGGCCGCTGTTCAAATGTGTCATAGCCCTTGTGGCTTGTGGCTGCACGGCGCAGGCCTGACCTCTGGCCCTGACTCCCACACAACGACCCCTCACTGCACGAACCTCCTTTCTGGCAGTCACACAAATGAATTCCAGCTGGAAAAGCTCTGCGTGCCCTGCAGCTCATCCTATTGCACAAAAGAGCGTCAGACGACAGGACGTCGGATGTGAGGGTGAAGTGACTTTCTAGTTTGGCTCAGACTCTCGGAGTCGCCCAGCCCCTCCTCTGGACGCTCTAATGTCAACCCTGCGGAACTAGCCCTGGATTGTTTGTCCCGTGAATACCGACGGGGACCGGCAGGTGGCAGGCTAAGGCTTCACACCGTGTGTCTCAGCCCTCGGACCCAGGGAAGAGCAGCTCAACCTGTCAGTCCCACATGCTGGCCCAGAAAGGCGGTGTCGACGTCTGGTCTTTGCTTGGTGTTTACGAGATAATTACAGGACCGCAGCGAAGACAGTACATGTCGTGGTGGATTTCCCAATATAAACTCTCTCTTCACTTTTAAAATCTTTTGAACTGCTTTTGGGGTCTTCACAATGACTTTTGCAGCTCAAAAGACTATTTATTAATACAGAATTTGAATCACAGAATTCAAACGTACATGGAAGGATGCACATTTATAGTCATAAATATCTCCTGTTTTTTCTCCTCTTTCTTCCGCACCATGAGCTCTCCGGCAAACTCGTAATAAATGTTTCACTTACGTAGTTGAGTGTTACTGAAGAACACTTGTTTTGCAAGATCCGAAACTGCGTTGAGCAACAGTCACATTCGGCGCGGGTTAGAATTCCACGCTGTGAACCTGTGGCGTCTTCATTTTCCATATCGAAATAACCTTGCTGAGAGTGTGGTTTCTCAGAAGGATGCACGAGAATTAAAAGCGACAGATCTCAATGATCAGGTATCTGATTACACAGTTAAGTAAGACCCTTGACATAAACACTCACGCGGGTCAGCTTTTCCTCCCGACAAAAGACATTGGCTTATTTCAACCTAATAGAATAATTAGATAATATTTAGTTCATTAGAGGATTATAATGGATCATTGTTTTTTGGTAAGCTGACAGCTTCCTTAAAGTATGTTTTTAATAATAAAATTGTGGCAATTAGCGAGTAAAAACTAGTTACTTTCAATAAAAAGGTAGAAGGATTCTGATTTGTGTTTGTTATACTCACTCATTAACTTCTCGGTCATGTATTCAATAAATGAAGTATTTGCTGGGCCTCTATTCTGTGAAAGACACTGTTCTGGCCAGCAGGGGACATTGGTCTTCTCCCGTCCTTGCACTGGGAGCTGCGATTTATACTATCAGCTCCTCTAGTTCTCTGGCTTTCAGACTTGGGTTGGAATTACACATTCGTTTTCTTGGGTCTCTTCACAGATGACTGATTTCTCAGCTCTATAATCACGTGAGTCAATTTTTCATTATAAATCTCATATATATGTTGGTTCTGTTTCTCTGGAGAATCCAGACTAATATAGGCAGACACAAAAAGACAAATATTATATGAAGTACCTAGAATAGGCAAATTCATAGAAACCAAAAGTACGTTAAAGGTTACCAGAGGCTGTGGGACAGGGGGATTGGAGAGTTATTATTTAATGGATACAGAGTTTCTGTTTGGGATGATGAAAAAGTTCTGGAAATAAATACAGCAATGGTTGTCCAACGTTGTGAAGGTACTAAATGCCACCAAATTGTACACTTAAAAAAATTCAAATGGTAAATTTTAATTTATATATATTTCACCATACTAAAAAAAGTTTTTAAAAAAGACAGAAACTCCAGAAGTGTTCATAGGAGTGTCCGGAGCAAAAGGAACAGCTTAATCCAAGGCTCGAGGGGGAGGAAAGATGGTGGAGGATATATTTTGGCAGAAATTGTCCACTCTCAGAAAGACCCCCAGGTAGCTTATTTGCAATTTTAGCAAGACAAGCCTTGGCAGATCTGGAAGAGACTAGGAGAGGGAGTAGAGTCTGGGGTCAGTGTGGACACTTAACTATGACTAGTTCAAGTCACGTGAGCTCCAGGACCCAGCATCCCCGGGCATGGGTCGGGTTCATTCAAGGAGCTCCATTTCCACGAGTGCCGTGCGGGGAGATCTGGTTGTTAGTCCAGCGCAGAAGTCAATAGGGCTGGGTGGGATCCAGCTTGCCTCACCAGACTCATGCAGCACACCAAGGCAGCATGTCTGCCAGGGAAACACGAAGATGAATGCAGGAACACAAAGAACAGAACAAGCCCACAGACCAGGCTAATAGCTGATCTAGAAGGGAGGTTGGCAGTGCTCAGTAGGCCTCACTCCTGGCTCCCTGGCTCTCAGGACGGACTGACAGTGAAGGCTCTTAGGCAGGGCAGAGACCTGACCGGGCCAGTGGGCGGTGGCCACTGGGGAGCATGAGCCTATCCCAAATCACTCAGGCTGCCGACTCACCTCTGTCCTGATTACCTTGGTACCTGGGGAGCTGCATAGAGCTAGGAAGGACCAAGGCAAAGGCAAGGAACTGAGGCTGGTAGCATCACAGGAAACATACAGGGAAAGAAGGGAAGAAAAGGCTGCAAAGAAGGTTAGGGCCAGATTGTGGACATATTTCATGCCAGGCTAAAGAGTTTGCATTGAATTCCATGAGTCATAGGAAGACAAAAAACTCTTGAATAGGGAAGTGATGCAAAGAAAACGCGGCCTTTAAAAGATTAATCTGGCATGTAGGATGGTTATACATCCTACATGGGTATAAGCAGTGGGAGATGATAATGGCTAGAACTAGAATGGTGAAATGGAATGGAAGGTTTCCATGTATTTGATGCATATGTTATTTTTTTGTTGGAGAGAGAAAAGTACACTGCATGGAAAAGTACACGGAAAAGTATTTTCCGTTTATTGCAGTCATTTAGAAAAGAAATGTAAAATACATTAGTTTGTTTTTCATTATAAATATGATACGATAGGAAATTAAGAAAATAAAAAAAGTAGAGGGTAGAACATAAAATTACTCTCAGTTCTTATAGCAGTATAATCGCTATTGATAATTTGGTATATTTCCTTCTTGTCTTTTTTTCCATATCTGGTTATTTAGATAGTTTTTTGCTTGTGTGTTTTACATAGTTGTGATTGTTATATATATCAGCTTTTCATTTCACGGTGGTCTTACTATCTAATGGAGAGCTGTGGAGCGGAGTGGTTAAGAGGACAGACGGGGGAACTGGGTGGCCTGGGTTCAAATCACAATGTCTGCCATTTATTTGCTAGCTGGGTAACAACCTTTCTGTGCTCCAGTTTCCTTAGCTATAAAATCTTAGTAATAATAGTAACAATCTCATAGAGTCATGGCAAGAATTAAATGAGTTAACACACGGAAAGTCTTTGGCATCTGGCATATAGTAATTATATGCGTTGGACATTTTACTAAGTTATTATAAACACGTATGAGATAATTTGAAAGTTTTTGCTCAAAATGGAAAGGAGGAAAATTCACAAAGAATGGTGATGTTATTAACATTTACTGGAAAGCAGGAAGAATGGATTGGGAGGTGGCAAGGAATTTAGGTAGGTTTAATTGTATCAAGTTGAAGTTACAGGCCAAGAGAACAGGTGGAACTATATAAGAGGGCTTGATACACTACGGAAATTCTAAAGAGAAGTTTTAACCAGATATATGGGATTTAGGGGACATCTGCCTCCAAGTGACAGTTAATACCATAACAAAAATGAGATCATTAAGGGAAAGAGAAGTGTTATGTCCAAAACTTTAAGGAAAGCTCACATTTAAAGAATGAAAGAAGGAAGTGTAACTAGGAAAAATGGAAGAAAAGGTAAAAAAAAAAATTGGAAGAGGAAATAAGAGAGGAGAATTCAGGGAGTGGAAGATGGGTTTGGTCACGAAAGCCAGCTGATGAGGCTGCCCCGCCATGGCACAGTGTGACCAGAGAGATGACCTCCCGGAGTCCTAGAGGGGCAGCCAGGAGCCCTCCTCTAACGCCCTTCCCCGCTTCCGGGACAGATCCTGGCAGGGAGCGTTAGGACGCAGATCCACCCGGCTCTACTGCCCCCACCGCTCCTTTCCTCACAGTCCTCTACTCCCCAGTCCCCTCTGGCTGCCCCTGGAGCTCTGGAACCTCTCAAGGATAAGGTTTCCCCCCCACAGCAGGGGAACTTTCTGAGCTGGTCCCTCAGAGCCCGGTTGGTTAAATGCGGCGATGGAGGTGGGCTTGCTCGTAACCCTACCTTGCACATCAGAGGATGGTCCAGATTCTTCTTACGGAATTATTGTCCTTCCTTCGGTAGCAATCCTAACCTCTTTCCGGGTTAATATTCACAACAGTGCCTGTCTGTTCCTTATTTTAAAAGGTGAAAGAAGGGAATGTAGTCGGGAGTGTGAAAGATCTAAGAAGGTGCAGGAAAGGACACAGGCTGAGGGAGAAGCTTGGAAGAGACGAATGACAATTTCTGAACGACTGCAGAGAAGACTGATTTTGAAGCTGGAGAGGAGGGAGGCTGGAGATTGCACGACGACTTCGGGCGGGAGCGTAGACAGACTCGCAGCGCCGAAGCGCGAGAACTCTGGAGACAGACACTCCGGGTTCAAATTCCGGCCCAGCCACTTCGGAGCTGTGACAGCTTAAGAAATTTCCTTTCTATGTCTCAGCTTCTGCATCTGGAAAAAAAAGTGACAATGACATTAATAATATCTACCTCATAGGCTCGTTAGGAGGATTTAATGCATTGCTATACCTACGTGTTAAATATTTTTGTATTAGATCATTAGACCAAGGCGTGACAGATGATCTTGGGATTGTTGACAGCAATTCAGGCAGCAAGACATTCAGTCCCGGGGACACTCCGCGCCTGCTTTAGTTCTTTTCGTTCGCCTTGTCACCACCTGGTTATGAATTTATGTGTTTTACATTACATTATATATTTATGTATTATGTATACGTATTATGCATGTGTATATATATTTATATCATAATTATAAATATCAGCCTTCTACCACTAAAAATGTAAGTTATCAAAGAATAGGGACTTTGGTCTGTTTTGTTCATGATCAACGCAATCATTTTAAAAGTAAATAATGAATTAAAAATACTTGAACTTGGAGAAAGGTTTGTTTAGAATTGAGCCTGAGTTCCACCAGGCGCCAGAGCAGCTTGGGAGGGGCAGATGGAACCGGGTGGCCCTGCAGGAAGGGCTGAGCTGGGGGAAGAGGGTGGATGAAGGAACAGAGGAAGCTGAGGGTAGGAGTTCAAACTGCAGAGATGCAAGCTGCATTCTCACTGGAATGTTCTACGGAGGACTTAATGGGACCCAGGCCAGGGAGATACATTCCTATTTGGTCTATTCCAGTTTTGTATCTCTTCTGTGGTTAATTTTTTGAAAAATGTATATTTGTCTATTTTTAAATGTAGATTATGTGAACTAAAATAAAATTTTAAGGCTCACCCACCCCCCGCCACCGGCTGACTAAATGGACCCCCTCGTGGCCAAAGGAATACCCTAAAACTAAATTGCCTGCCAGGAGGAAGGAGGTCAGACAAGCCTTATCATGCCCCCCTCCCTTCTTGGTGACATCCTTTATAACCCATTAACAGGCCTAAGGGTATGCAAGACAAACCTGCAGGTCCTCAATTTACACAACAAATCTATGTCCAGTGGCTTATCTCTGATAAAGAGCTCCTTATGTTGAAACATTCCAAGCCTCTAGACAAAGCTTCATGTCTTTAACCAATTACAGGCCAAAGAATCTTTTAACCCACCTATACCCGGTAAGCCGCCCGCTTCGAGATGGCCCACCTTTTTGGGCCAAACCAATGTATGCCTCCCAAGTATTGATTTATGACTTCACCTGTAACCCCTGCCTCCCTGAAATGTATAAAACCAAACTGTAACCCAAGCTCAGCGAGTCCACTTGCTCAAGGCCTCTTGGACATGGCTCCGGGTCATGGTCCTCAAATTTGGCTCAGAGTAAATCTCTTTAAAATTACTTTACCGACTTTGGTCTTTTTTTCCGTTGACAATTACATTATTTATAATGGTTTCTTATTTGTCCAATCTAGTCCATGGTTTTTCTTATTTTTTCTTATTTTTTTTCTTTTAGTTGTGTTGTTTTTTTCATTAAAATTTCAGGGATTAGTCTATTATGGTGGGGGAGTCTTCTTATTCAAAGAATGCTGTTTGAATGTAGTTGTTCATTAAAATAATGTTCTGGTTTCTAATATAATTTGTTCATAAATTATATTAATTCCTTCTGATATCTTCAAGATTTTATTATTATCTTTTCTTCTTTTCTAGAGGCTTGAGTTGAGTGTTTAATAATGTAACAGACAAAATAACTGTGTGGTTCCAGAAACTGGCCTCTGGTGGTCTCCCAGAGCCTCCAGGGAGGCAGGGAACCGAGGCAAGGGGGAGGTGAGGGCTCTGCTAATTTGCAGCCGGAGTTGCCTGAATTTAGAAATGGCTAATAACGCCAAATCCTAAACTACAATGATTTCCTTTGCAAACTTCAATTGCCTTTAAATTGCCTTTTGTTATTTTAAATATGGCTTTATTTTCTATGCCATTTTCCTATGACCTCACCCAAACGCTGTGCCCAATGCTGTACTCTGGGCTATTTTGCAATTTCCCACCCAGGCTGTGCAGGTGGAACCCTTTACAGAAATAGAGGGACCCTGGATTTATGTGGTTCTGGGTTCACATCCCGGCTCCGCTACCTCCAAGCTGCGTCTCCCCCTTCCCCCATTCCCCCACCCCCGTTAAATGGAGGCAGCGATGGCACCTGCCTCAAAGAGCCACTGTGACCATTAAAGGAGATGACATCCGTCAAAGACCTGTCATGAACGGAATATTAGCTAATTTAGTTTGTTACGCTTTCCAGGGGGCTTTTATGTACACATTTTTAAATGTCATGCATATGTTCGGCTATCATTGTGTTCACAATGAGGAAAAGGAGACACAAAGGTATTAATGCAATTTCTGTGGTTAGCAGCTAGTTAGCGGCTAGAGTTTGAGATTCTTCATTCCCAACCCTGTGCTCTTTCTAAGAGGGGAAGTTAGCTTTTGGGAAAAAACTGGGAAGTAATGATTTTTTTGCCTAGAGTGCACAAATACCCCTCCTCATTCTCTAATTATTTCTCCAGGGTCTTTTTCCTCCCACAAAAATCTTTACAGATAACACTTAACATGTTATCTCTCCCAGCAACATTTGTATCTTATTAATGAATTCTTGAAAGATCAGAAAGCCCTCAAGAGATGAAGAATGAATCTCTAAGACCATTCTGAAGGCCAGGAAGAGTGTTGAGCAAGGGGCCTTCTCAGTGAGTGCACATTTGATTACATTTTTTTTTTTTTTCAGAGACAGGGTCTCGCTCTGTTGCCCAGGCTAGAGTGCAGTGAATCATAGCTCGCTGCAACCTCGAACTCCTGGGCTCAAGTGATCCTTCTGCCTCAGCCTCCTGAGTAGCAGGGGCTACAGGCGCATGCCATCACCATGCCTGGCTAATTTTTAAATTTTTCTGTGATGACGGGACCTCTCTACGTTGCCCAGGCTGGTCTTGAACTCCTGGCCTCAAGCAATCCTCCTGCCTCAGCCTCCCAAAGTGCTGGGATTACAAGTGTACCATGTACAAGCTACCATGCCCGGCCTCCTATTACATCTTGTGGTAGGCCCGAACAATGCCCCCAAAGATTTCCACATCCCAATCCCGGGAAGCTACCGTGTCACCTAACGTGACAAAGGGGCTTTGTAGATGTGATGAGATGTAGGATCTTCAGATGGACGGATTAGCCTGGATGATCCAGGCAAGCTCAATGTTATCACAAGGGTACTTATAAAAAGGAGACAGAGAGTAAGGGTCAGGGGACAAGATGTAATGATGGAAGCAGAGCGGGGAAAGAGAGAGAGAGAGAGTTGAAGATGCTACCCGGCTGCCTTTGAAGACAGAGGAAGCGGCTACAAAGCAAGGAATGCAGGTGCCTCTAGAAGCTGGAAAAGGCATGGAAATGAATTCTCCCCTAGAGCTTCCAGAAGAAATGCAACAATGCAACTTTGCTGTCTCCTTTAATTGGGGACTTCAGGCCTCCAAAGCTGTCAGATGATAAATTTGTGTCATTTTAAGTCACTAAGTTTGTGGTGATTTGTTACAGTGGAAACAGGAAACCAAAACATCTCTCCTACTTCATATGTGGTCAGGCAGACTCATCTTTGCCACGAGTCCACCGTTTCCAACACAGACCAAAGGGGTCCAGCGAACAGGGTGCTGCGTGACTGTTGCAAAGTGAGCTGTATGATCAGAATTTACTAAGAGTTCACCCTGGAAACCCTTGGCCTGGGAACTATGACTCTCTGATGACTAGTGGAGGGGATATTATGGTATAGGGAAGACACTGTTGATTCTGGGTCATTGTACGTTCCTGTGCAGGTTGGGCCCGGCCCCGGGGCGCCTGACTGAGGGGCAAGTGGGAGCTGAAATCCAGGCAAAGCACCATCTGCCAAGTAATGCTCCCAGGGCGTGGGGTGGCATTTGCCTGGAGGAAGGACACCTTTTCCTAATTTGCCCAAAAGTACCATATGGACTAGCAGCAGTCCTAGAAGACTTATTATCATTCTGCCAAGAACCAATGGTGTGAACTCAGGTTTGTTACCACTTATCATTTTGGGTAGAAGCTATAATTAATTAGGTAATTAACCTCTTTGGCATTTAATTCCTTTGCTTAAAAGGGAGACTTCAGATGAGATGAACTCACTGTTTCTGACTGCACTCCAGCCCTGCCTGCCTTCTTGCTGTTCTCCAAGCATATAGCTCCTACCTCAGGGCCTTTGCACTCCCTGTTTCCTCTACCCAGTACATGGCTTCCTTCCTTCCTTCCTCCAGGTCTCTGCTAGAAAGAGAACAGCCTTTTTTCCTTGATCGTCCTCATGAGCAGCATCAACCCCATCCTTGAACCCCTCACTCTGCTGAATTTTCTATTTCTTCTCACTGCCATTGGAGTATGTGTTTGTTTACTATTCATCCCCCCACTAGAATAAAAGCCCTAGAAGTCCAAGAACATTGTTTCTTTTGCTGCCGCATGCCTAATGCCCACTGCCTACACAGAGTAGGTGCTCAATGCATATTTCTTGAATGCACAGACTTTGCTCATGTTAAACCTGCGGTCCACGATCGGGCGATCAGGATGCTCAGGTGTTCCGTGTTTGTGTGTGTATGTGTGTGTGTGTGTGTGTGTGTGTGTGTGTGTGTCTGAAGTTTTACTCCCTGGTCCTGCATGGAGGTGAAGGTGAGAGCGACTAGCCTATTGCTTCTGGTTCTTTACTTTTATTTATTTGTTTTTATTTTTAATTTTTTTTAGAGACAAGGTCTCACTCTGTCTGCCAGGCTGGAGTGCAGTGGCGCCATCATATAGCTCACTGCAGCCTCCAACTCCTGGGCTCCAGTGATCCTCCTGCCTCAGTCTCCCAAGTAGCTGGGACTACAGGCATGCACCATGATGCCCAGCTAATTTTCCTATTTTTTGTGGAGACAGGATCTTGCTGTGTTGTCCAAGCTGGTCTTGAACTCCTGGCCTCAAGTGATTCTCTCACCTCTGCTTCCCATAGTGCTGGGATTACAGGCATGAGCCACTGCGCACAGCCCTGGCCCCTTTCTTACCAGGGTCACGCTCTTCTAGGATGTGGCCAGAGCACAATGAAGTACATAACAAGACCAAACATTTTGCTTAAAATCAACTTGGTCAATGTCGAATGTCTACCCCCTGCTCTGCTCGCCTTCGCCTGCAAACCTACACATTCTTTACATTACAAACTCACGCTTACCAATGACAAAGGCTCATGCTTTACATTAATCATTTGAAAACTCATCTGTCACTTTTCATTACAGATCCCAAGTCAATATATGGAAAGAAATCCACTTTCATTGCTGTCCCCAACCCCTCAAAAAGAGTTTTTTTCCTTTGCTGGCCCTCGTCCTGTCTCTCCCCACCTCCGGCTAGGTCTGGGAGCCCCTCCGGGGTGCAGAACGTGGAATCCCTCTCGCCACCGCCCTGTTTCTCCGCAGACGCTGAAGTCCGACTGGCTGCTGCAATGCGGGTGCTTCCAGCAAGTGTGTGCCTGCATAGACAGATCAGCCCATGTCCCGCATCTCCTAATGAAAGTCACTTCGGACTTGTGCCCAAGAGTAACTTCTCGCTCTGCTTCTTAGGGCTCCTGACTTCAAGATCCCCACATGGTGGGAGGTCTAGAGAGGAATTTGCACCAGGGAGACTCTCAGTGTATGTATTTTCTCTGTCAGTTACTCCTTGACAGCTGCCAGTCTTTAATGACGACCATACGGTCCGGGCCCTCCTCGGCATGCGTCCTTGATAACGGCGTCTCAGAGCCTGTGGGCCCAGCATTCTCTGTGACAGAGGATGGTGACAGACACGTATCCAGAGCCACCGTACTTTCCCGGACCGTTTTCAGTGCCTCTTCTGAAACACTGGCCAGTCACTGGAAGACACTTAAAATCCAGATCCACATAGAAACCCCCTGGGCGAACATTCAAAGTTTCGCTGTAAGTTCCTCTGTCCGCGATGGGCAGGGACATTTGGAGAGCAGCTGGAGTGTCACTTTGATCTCAGCGAAACGGTAGCATTCCTCCTTCTCGGCCACACTAGCATCCTTGCCCCCAACGGCTGAAGTTCGTTATCTGAGTGGAGCGACTTGGCCTCGCTGCGGGAAGCTCGTTAATGTCAAATGGAAAATAATCAGCTCAGAAGAGGACGGGTGGGATTTCGTCTTCCTCTTTTCGCTGGAAGTGAGAGGAAAATGGTTTTTGGCTGAAAGATGGCTTGGCAAGAGGCTGCGCTCTGCGAAGGGAAGCCCCTGCGCAAAGCAGATAGTTACGACCGGGGACAGGAAAGGCTGGGGGAGCAGCGAGGGCGCGGGGGCGCGGGTCTGCATCCCCGAGTCCCGACTGTGGACTCGGCGGAGGCCCCTCGGCAGAGCCGCCTCCTCCAGCAAGCCTTCCCCGCAGCGCAGGGACATCTGGGGACCTGCTCCGCCCAGTGCGGGCCGCATGTCGTGGGCGGGTGAGGAAAGCCTGGGAGAGAAGAAAACGAAGGTTATATAAGAATGTCTAGCTTTTAATATAGTAGTAATAAAAGCAAGACTGGACAACCCAAATGACTGGATCATTTGCCCCAGTCTGTAAAGACAGAAGCAAATTACACGTCAACACTCTATCTGTGTTGGGGCTCAGCAAATGGCACCCCAAAATAGGACGCTTTGCCATGCTGAACTCAAGAAGCAGCCTCAAGCTCTCTGTGACCTTCCCCCTTCCTCCACCTCCTCTGGGCCCCCCGTCTCTCCGAAGCACAGGAGGAGGCTGTTCTCTGAGATTCCCTGATCTACCTAAGAACTGGACCCACCAAAGAGGGACGCCATTGCCTGCGATCTCCTCCCTGAAATTCCATCAACTGGAGAAGAATAAAACTCTTACCACAGAGGAAGAGGCTAAAAAGTAAACACCACATCTGTAGCCGACATGAACTTTGTCCCCAACTATTATCTCTTCTCCGGTCCCATTCAATTTCCAAAGAGAATAACTTACTTACCATTGTCCAAGCTTTGGGCCCTTTCATTTCCCCTAAAAATCATTTACCAGCCCTCGATATGGCCTCAGTTTCCCCATCTCCCCTTCCTTATGAAGAAGGTATACAGCATCTGCTTGGGGTTCCTGGGTAATCACCCCCTGCGAAGTCCCAGTGCTTACACACTTTAGTAAATTTGTGTGCCTTTTTCTCCTATTAATCCGCCTCTTGTCAGCTCATTTTCGGGAACCTTCAGAGGGTGAAAGGGAAGCTCTCCCTTGGCCCCTCAATCTGCATAAGAAGCTCATTTTTCAGTTTCTTTCTTGCATTGTTTCATTATCCTCTTTCACCTTCCTCTCCTTTTTTTCTCTTCTCCTATGTTTTTCAACTTATTTTTTTTCCTCCTCTAATACTTTTCTGGTCTATTTTCCCTCTTCCTTATTCTTTTTCTTGTTTTCTCATCGAGTCTCTCCTTCCTCAATAATTTCTGTCTTCCACAGTTGGCAGTAGGAGAATTCTGGGTTTCATGCCCCACAACCTGAGACTGGAAAAAGATACCAAGCCAGTTTGATTCATGGGACAACAACAATTGAGTCTTTTAAAACATTTATGGGGACCCAAGGAAGTACTTAGGATAAAACCTCTTTTACTGTCTCCATATCGTCCTCTTGCAATAGGATTTTGAAAAATTGCGCTGTATATTTATTTATGATATAAGTTGGCTAATTGTTCTGTTTTTTAAAAAAATATTTGATGACGCCAAGTTGTTAAAAGAAGTTGACAGACAATACATTTAATTTTATTCTCCTTCTGGAATATTTTATGAATTGTGTTGTGTGCGCTCTTACATAAATTCTGAGACAGTCCCCTTTTTGCCTGCTGGAGACGCTGGTCCCAAGTGCAAGGTCCCCACCTTTCCACAGCACTCCCTGAGTGGCCCTTTGTGCATGTCCTGTTCATAACCTTCCACATCGTGGCCCGGATGGGGCCAGCTCTCTCACCCATTCATTCAGCTAGCCTAAACTCGGGCCTCATCAGCGTGAGATCCAGTGTGACCACCAAGGCTACTTGAGCATCCTAGAACCCACCAGCATTCTGTCCGTCCAGGTGAGGACTCCTAATTCTCCCTTGAATAATTGTCCTTTTGCCTGAAATAGAGATTCTGATATATTCCTCTTCTTCATAGGAATGTCTCTAGATGAAGAAAAGCATGAAAATAAAATATGTTGTCATCTTACAAAGAAAAGTCTTAAAGTATCATTTGAACTTAGCAGATGTTTACTCAACATAACGCCAATAATCAACGCTTACTGTCATGACTGGATTCACTTACCTTTGTACTCTCAGGGCATTGCAAATGTCTACACCTAACAGGCTCTTCATACGTTCTGAATGAATTCATAATGTAGAATAAAATAAATAGATCCCAATAACATTCTAGAAATTTAATAATACGAGAGAGAGTAGGTCAAAACATAGTAAGATTTCAGCATCGAAATTAATTATTTATATTAATTGAAGACATTATTTACTAAATATGAACAAAATAATCAAGAAAAGCCAAATAAATAAGCAATATGCAACCCTTCACTAAAGAATACTAAGTGAATTGCAAATCTACAGTTAAACAGCAGACACTTTTGTTTCCAGATAGATTAAAAAACATGATATTAAAACATGCTCTGGCTTTTTTTCTAAAAGCTTAATCGAGGTGTAATTGATATGCAATAAACTACATACTTTTAACGTGTACAATATAACTTTTGACATATAATACACCCTTGAAACCATCACTATAATTAAGGTAATGAAGATATTCATTACTCCGAAAAGATTCCTCTCATCTTCTTGTAATCCACGCACTCCCCATCCCCAGGCAGCCACTGCTTTTGTTGCTATAGATTAATTTGCTTTTCCTAAAATTCTGTGTAAGGAGAGCCATACAGTATGCACACAGTATGTAACTCTTTCTTGTGTGGTTTCTTTCACTCAGCATAATATAATTACGTTGCTGCGTGTATCAGTAATCCATTTATTTTAAATGCCTGACTACTGTCCCCTTGTAGAGATACACCACAATTTGTTTATCTGTTCACCTTAAGGAGTTCCCAGTTTGGAGCTACTACGCATAAACATTTATGTACGATCCTTTCCAAAGTAGTCGTACCATTTTACGTTCTTACCAGCAGTTGGAGAGTTCTACGTGCTCCACATCCAATACTTGGTATGGTTGTATCTTTAATGTCAGCCATCCGAGTGGGCATGTGGTAGAATCACATTGTGGTTTTAATTCGCATTTTACCAGTGATGTTGACTGTCTTTTCATGTGCTTGTTTGCCAACTGTGTATCTTCTTTGGTGAAATGTCTGTTCAACTCTTTTGCCCATTTTAAAAATTGGACTGTTTATCTTCTTATTATTAAGTTTTGAGAGTTCCTTATACATTCTGGATACAAGACCTTTATCAGACATGTGATTTGCAAAATGTTCTCCCAGTTTGTGGTTTGTCTTTTCATTACCATAACAATCTCTTTCAAAGAGCATAAATTCTTAATTTTGATGAAGTCCAACTTATCCATTTTTTCGTTTATGGACCATATGTAAGAAATCTTTGCCCAACCTGAAGTCACAAAGATTTTTTTCCTGGAAGTTTTCTTTCAGAAGTTTTATAGTTTTATGTTTTACATTTAAGTCTATGATCCATTTTGAAGGACTTTTTGCATATGGTATGAGGTATGAATCAAAATTTGTTTTTTTTCTTTGCATATGGCTATCCCATTATTCCTGCACCTAAATTGCATCTGTATTTTATTGAAAATCAATTGACTCTGTATATGTGGGTTTACTTTTGGATTCTATTTGATTTTACTAATGTCAGATTGTGCTGTTTTCATTCTTGAGTTTACAAGGTTTTTTTTTTTTTTAACTCCAATAAGAAAATAGAAGACCTTTAAAAGATATCACAAGTCAAACTATAGTGAAGGTTATTGTTGGAGAAATTTTTGTTAATACAGATTGATATTTCATTTTATTGTGACTTATTTTATAATAATCTAATGAACATTTAATATCTATTTACAAAAGGTCTCAAAAAGATTAGTGGAACTTTTCAGGGGGGAAGGGTAAAGCAACCTTTGTAATTCTGAAAAGAAAAATACTGTATAATACACAATAGTATGAACGGTGGCGCTGTTCTTTCTTCTTCTTCTTCTTTTTTTTTTTTAATGTTTTTAATGTTTTATAGAGACAGGATCACTCCACGTTGCCCAGAGCTGTCTCCAACTCCGGGTCTCAAGTGATCCTCCTGCCTTGGCTTTCCAAAGTGCTGGGATTACAGGTGTGAGCCACTGTGCCCAGCTGACTCTGTTCTTTTTAACCAGAGGAAATGCTTTTCTCTTATTGGTTCAATAAAACATTGGTGACAGATTTTACCAATGAAGCATATTCTATCCCAGGCTTCAAAAATTTTAAATTTTCTTCATTTTCCTTTTATTTTTAATTTGTGTGCTCGAGAAGCACATCATTCCACACATTACCTAATGAATGCTTAAGTGTATAATTTAATACATTATGAATGTTAATATTTTAATCAGTGACTTTTTCCTTTCTAGGAATGGATGTCTTCTAGTGGGATCTCCGTGATGATTCAGAATAAAACGGGGGTCCAACAGTTAAGAGGATATACAACAAAGTCTTCCTGGTATTTGGTTAGTGCTTTATATTATTTAATTTCTGCATGTACAGATATTCTACACAGCTGCCAATAGTTTAAAAGGTAGCATTGTAATGCTTACGCTGCGCTGAAAGAAGTTGCTTTGAGAAAAACTAGACCACATGCATTTTCCAAGTACGTTTTCACTACAGCTTCACATGCTTCAAAATGGGAAGTTTATCGAGCAAGAACAACTGGAAATAGAATCTCCTTTCCCAGTCATATAATTGTGGACAATCCCTGCCTGTCTTCTCATCTATAAATTGCAAATAATTCCTCTGGTAATACGGAGATATTGTGAGATTATGAGGCCCGTTATGGGACAGGAGAGAGCATTATGTAGTAACGCATTTCTGTCAAGTTTGGCTGTGTTTAGAGGGATTCCATCATCATTTTCTCACCTGGAATCTCCCAGTCTCCAACCAGATAGGCAGGTGGAGCTCAGTATCTACAGTTCATGACTTTTAAAGGCAAGAGAAAGATTAGAATAATAAAAATAAAGGTTGAAAAATAAGTGCCCAGGTGATACACTCTAATTTATTATAACAATATAAGACATATATGCCCCTGTGAATATTCTCCTATGTTAGAGTCTGTAGGCTCATAAATAATAGCAGGAACATTATTTAAATTATTTATTTAAAAGGAATGTGGCAGCCAGGTACGGTGGCTCACACCTGTAATCCTAGCACTTTGGCAGGCTGAAGTGGGAGGATTGCTTGAGGGCAGGAGTTCAAGACCAGCCTGAGCAAGAGTGAGACCCCCCCCCCCCCCGCGCCCCCCATCTCTACTAAAAATAGAAAAATTAGCTGGGCGTTGTGGTGCGAACCTGTAGTCCCAGCTACTCGGGAGGTTGAGGCAGGAAGATCGCTTGAGCCCAGAGTTTGAGGTTGCAGTGGGCTGCGATGATGAAGCCACTGCACTCCAGCCTGAGTGACAGAGCAAGACCCTGTCTCGAAAAAAAAAATACAGAAAAAAAGAAGAAAGAAAAGAAAAAGAAAAAAGACCAATAGTGAGCACATTCTTTTATATTCTGTTTTTATAAAAGGAAAATATGCTGTGTATTGGGCAAGAGAAGGGTCGGTCTGAATGAGAGCTGCCGTCTCTTCTGAGAGGACCGGAAGGATGGCGGGAAGCACGTGCAGAGGAATAGAGATGAGACTGGAGAGCGAGAAAGATCTGGAAGCTTGGAGCAGGCGGCCACGTGTGGAGTGCAGGAAAACAGTTGCAGGTATGCAATGGCGAGGAAAGACGCTGAGGAAGAGGGGACAGGAGAAGAAAGTACATTAGCAGGCTGCGGACGGGGTTAGAGGAAATAGCCCTGGTCTGGTGTCTGCTGCTTCCATTAGGGTTTCAAACTGATGAAAGGAATTCAATAGATGTTTAACAACAACAACAACAAAAAAAACTGGAAAATGGGACAGATCGGGACAGTAGTCAAAGGACAACTTGTTGTTTCTAATAGACTCCCAAGAGATTAGTTGTGGAACTCTTAACCATAAAATCTGTGGGGTGATTCCAAGAGGCAGTTTCATGGGACCCGGATGTCAGACACTAATGGGGAAGAATTTAAGGAGTTAGTCAATTTGCAATCTAGTACCTAAGGAATCTTCAAAGGAAAAGAGGAAGACTGTTGTCAGAACTCTGTCACAACGCCAGTGGGCAAGCCAAGGACCAAGACTGGGATGTGAAATGGTTGTGGTGATTACGTAGTTGTGTAGTTAAAATATTACAGAGTTACCTCAGCTGAGCGAGAGAATGAACAGATACATGGTAAAGGAAGGGAAGGTAAATTTGAAGAGCTGTGGTATATAGAAGTGGGAATATGTTATTTTTCTGGTCTGCTTCACCTGGAGTATAGACAGCCTATGGATATATTAAAAATAATGTATCTCCCGAAATAACCATCCTGAGAACACCAAGTATTAATTAATCTCACACAAAATTACTTCCAGCATGGAGACCCAAACAATAAAAAACCTTACTTGAAGGACATAAGTAGCAAGGTCACAGATATAAGAAGGGAAATAATTTTGTAGCTAAAGATAGAGAGGGGATTACTAAGGGACATTTTATTCAAAAACTGTAAGGAAGGACTCCATGTGATCTAGAGAAGAACATCCCTATTCCGCAGTCGTGCTCTTGTTCTGAGATTATTCTCTGTCTTCCTCTGCAGTTGAGTCTCAAGAGAGTCTTTCCCTACCTTATCTTGGAAGCCAACAAACCTCTAACTCTGAAAGAACAAATAGACAACACCAGCAAAACAACTAGAACACGCCTGGCACACAGGCAGAGGTCGATGGGTGCTCTTATTGCCTGGTGTTTGACCTCCGTGTATCTCCACGCAAAAGAGTTTTCGGATTGTGTCCTCTAACAAGGAGACGATTCCAGGGCAAAGCAAGGAAAGTGGCAAAACTAATTTGCTCTGGTGAAAGCCGTGGTGTAGCACGAGGGTGATGGGTCAGGAGGATGCCGCGAGAGGCGGGGCAAGGAGCCTGAGCGGTGGTGGGACTGAGAACACACTGGAGATACATTTAGGAGACGCACTCAATAGGTAGATGCCAGGGAGCGCGCTTGTTTGCATGCTACTCAAACTATGTCTGCCTATGGAAAGCAGAAAAGAACTTTACTGTAAGGTTGTGGGTAGCTCAGAAAATCTATGGAAAGGGTCACATTGAGGCTTGAAAAATATGCAGAAGGCCAGGTGTGTGGTTCACATCTGTAATCCCAGCACTTTGGGAGGCCAAGGCAGGAGGATCGCTCGAAGCCAGGAGTTTGTGACCAGCCTGGGCAACATAGCAGGACCCCATCTCTGCAAAAAATTTTAAAAATTAACCAGGTGTGGTGATGCATACCTGTGGTCCCAGCTACTCAGGAGGGTGAGGCGGGAGCATCTCTTGAACCCAGGAATTTGAGGCTGCAGTGAGCTATGATTGCACCCCTGCACTCCAGCCTGGGTGACAGAGCAAGACCCGGTCTCTAAAAGAAAAAAAAAAAGGAGAAGAAGTTTCCAAGAAGAGGCTAGTCAGTTAACAATCTAATATAAAGTAGCAAATAAAAGAAGGAAAATATAAAGCCTGTAGAATCACAGAGCGACATGCTGTGTTAGAAGAAATCAAACCGGTCAACCTGCTTAATATCTCTCCGATTAATACACTTCTCTGCTGTCCTCAGGTTTGTCATCTGTAAAGGGAGATGATAGCAGTACACACACACACACACACACACACACACACACACACAGTGTGAACAGTAATTGAGATGAGCACAAAGCATTTGGCAAGTAGTAGTTCCTCAATAAGCGTTGGATGGTGACCCACAGGGCCTGCTGTGGCTGTTTACTGTTGAATCCCCAATGCCCAATGCCTGGCACAGAGCCTGGCAAGTTGGTGCCATTTCATAAATATTTATGGGATGGAGGAGTGAATGAATGACTCCTTACAGCCATCGCCATAGCTCAGATCCTCAGCATGTATTTTAGGTTGTTGCAGCGTTCTTGTGGGTCTTCTCGGCTATAATCTAGCCTTCCTTTAATCTATTTTCTAAAATGCCACCAGCGTTTTTTAAAACACAAATCTGATGATGTCAATTTTTGACTAATTTTTAAGAGGCTCTCCCTTGCACCCCAGAGAAAACCCCGTCTCCTTAGCGTGGTTTAGAAGATCCTTCGACCTTGGCCATGTCCACGTTTCTCTTTTCAGAAAATCCTTTAAGAGCCTGGGGCTCCTTCCCGGGTGATAATTATTCCTTCTCAAGGTATATTGATTAGGAACTGAATTCTGCTGCCTGTAACACGAATCTAATTATAAAGGCTTAATCAAAATTTTTTTTTTCTCACTTAACAAGGAATCCGGAAGTAGGCAGTTCAGCGTTTGTTGAGCTGTTAAGAAAGGTTTAATGGACCCAGATTTCTTCTAGTATCCTGCTCCCCAATAAGAACTGCAACGAGCTACATTAACAGTGTAACTGTCAGGACTAAGAACTGAGAGCACTGTGTCAACCGCTGGGTTAAAAAAAGAGAGACAGGACTGAGTTCAAAGACTGAGTGTGGAAATGCTTGCTTCGGCATGGCTTATTTGTTGGTTCTAGGAAAACCATGCCCCAGGAAGACTGTAACCAATAAGTAACTTCACTGATGCTTCAGGAAATTTCTGCATCCGCATATCTGAGGCAGCAGTCTGTTCACCTGGGCAAACAGCTCATTTTAAACAACAGTTTACTTACCAAGACTTGCTTCAAGACCCTCACCTTGCTATTATGTGCACCTATCATTTATAAACTATTATGTCATGAACTTGGCCCAAACCCAATCAGGTCCCGAGTGGGATCGGGCTAAAATTGGATTCTCAAAAGTTCATCTTAACCAACCATTGCCGAACCCACAAGGGATTCTGCCCTACGTCCAGTTGCTCGCTGCACAGAAAGCCAATTACTGAGATAGGATTGCCAAGGATGAAGGGAATTTATTATAGATGACATCACCCAGGAGACGGGAGAACTGCCTCATGTCCGTCTTCCTGACTGGCTGAGGTTAGGGGTTTTTGTAAGGGGCTCAGGAAGGTGGCTACACGTATTAGGGCAGGTTGCGTTCAAAGCCATGTGTGCAGGACGTCTAACTCAGAAGTCACAGGTGAGTGATGGGTGAAGTCAAGAGGCTGCCATTTCTGGGAGACAACTCTAAAGGTAAACGGGTTCGTTAAACAGAAAGATTATGATGTTCTGGTGACCGAGCCCTACTGGCCTAGAATCCAAAGCATAACAAAGTTATGGGGAAAATACATATTGGGGGGTGTCATTTTGTGTTTGTTCATGGAGCTGATTACACAACTTGAGTCTAAACTCAAAATCCCATAAACATTCTTCCCCTTTGGAGACACTACTAAGACGCTGTCAAGATGGTGTTTGCTCTTCCTGCAATGAGTTCTGGTACACGGTGGCTTTGCTTTGTTACAGGTCACCTGGTGATATCACGGGCACTTCAGCACTATCCGTAGCTTGTGGATTCTGTGCTGTATTTGGAGGTAACATATCTTTCTTCCAGGCTCCAAGAAGTAAGGAAGAGTGAAGGGCAAAAAGCACGTGCATGCTCAATCTTACTTTCCATTGACAATTCGGAGAGTTGAAAATGAGTACCTTGGCTACTCTGCTGATAGGAAAGCCAAAGTAATTTACTTCTCTGTTCCATAAAATGGTGCACAAAGTAGGACAAGTTCTCTGAAGTCAGTTCCCTCGTCTTGTTCATCCTGATACTCTCTCAGTGCCTACGTACACCGTTCTGGAAAAGTTTGTTGGATGATATAGAAAATTTAGATTGAGTGAAATACGTTTCATGATGAGCTGCTTAGATTGAAATTATCACAAAATCACTGTTGGTCCTCATAATATTTGCAACAATTACAAAAATATGTATTTTAAGTTATGCCCAGCATGACCTGAGCACATTTCTCAGAACTAGAACAATAGAGGGGCTAGAGCCCCCTGGAACGTGGATGCCAAAAGCTTTGGATTCTGAGCTGTGGCTTATGGAGCCTCCCATATTTCAAAAGGCAACTTTTTCATTCTACATCGTAAAACGAAAGCTCCTGCCCCCACTGTCAGCAGGCCTACCCACCACCCCCACCAGAGGAAAGGACTGCTAATACTACGGTGTACAGCAGTCCAGATCATTTTCAATGCATATAGAAACATATGAATATATATAAACAGCAAAATGGCTTATGTTATGTTAATCGCATGACCTAAAATTTTCCACAAATTGGCTTTTCTGTTGTTATTTTTGTAAAGAGCTTTTTATGTCAGAATCCATAGTTCAAATAATTCATTTAAGTCAGTACATAGGTTCTATCGCATGAATGTACCCTAAACTGCTACCTGAGTCGTCTCTTCCCTTTCCTTCCTTTTTCCTTCTTCTTTTTCTTCTTCTTCTTCTTTTTTTTTTTCTTTTTTTGAGACAGAGTCTCGCTCTGTCACCCTGGTTGGCTAGAGAGCAGTGGTGTCATCCTAGCTCACAGCAACCTCAAACTCCTGGGCTCAAGCGATCCTCCGGCCTCAGCCTCCCAACTAGCTGGGACTACGGGACGGACCACCACACCCAGCTAACCTTTTAAAAAATTTTTTTTGTAGAGTCAGGGTCTTGCTATATTGCTCAGGCTGTTCTTTTCCTGCTTTTCTTTTTGCTATCATAGATAATCCTATTACAAACTTCTATGTACCTAAGATTCATTTTAAATAATTGTCATTCTTTCAATGTTTGTCAATGTGATGGGTGAAATGTGGCATTTAATTTGCATTTCCTTAATATTAATGAGGAAATATTTTAGTCTACTGGCCATTTATATTCTCCTGGGAATTGCTTACACCTGTGCTGTCCAATAAGATAGCTACCTGGGGCTAGTGAGCACTTGGAATGTGGGTGACCTGCATTGGGTTGTGCTGTTAGTATAAAATACACAGAAGTTTTAGGCCCAGTGCAGTGGCTTGTGCCTGTAATCCCAGCACTCTGGGAGACTGAGGAGGGAGGATGGCTTGAGGCCAGGAGTTTGAGAGCAGCCTGGGCAACATAGCAAGACCCTATCTCTAAAAAAAAAAACAAAACAAAACCCCAGAAATTTCAAAGACTTATTCTAAAAAAAGAATGTAAAATATCTCATTAATATTTTTATATTGATTACATGTCTTAATAATAAGATATACTGCTTTAAATAATTTTGATGTGGCTACTAAAAAATTTAAAATTACATATATCTCTCACACGATATTTCTATTGGACAGAGATGGCTTAGATTTTTTTTAATTGGGTTGTGTATCTTTTTCTTGTTGACTTATAAGAGCTCTTAACGTATTGTTTATACATATCCTTTGTAATATTTTTAGCAAATATTTCTTTCTCAGTCTGTAACTTTTTTTACCCTGAATTATTGAATCCCTTGCCGTACAGAAGTTGTTTTTAAGAATCTATTATTTCCCCCATTGCTTCTGGGATTTGTGTCTTAATAAGGAAATCTTTCACCATGCCAAGATTACAAAAATAACTTCCTGAGCCTTCTTAAAGTCATTTCTTTCTTTAATGTTTACTGTTTCTAGGCATCTGGAATTCATTTTTTTGCTTCGTATGAGATAGTGGAAGTTTTCATATTTTTATTAAAAGATAGGGAAAAGAACACAAATCAGATGTGCATAGTTGGTTGTATTTTCAATGAGGAATGATCATTTGGTTGCTTTTTCCGAATGAAAACCAATTCTCCTCCTAACGCCCAGTTTTTGAGCACTCACTGCTTTTTGCACTGATGTGAACTGACTTCTTTCACACTTACCTAACCTTTCAGTAGCAAATGAAACATTTCAAACTCTTCCTCTGTATTCTTCTTCAATGTATTAATATATTTGATCATTCCTGCACCAGAATCTCACTATTTTATTTTACTCTTTTTTTTTTTTTTTGAGACGGGGTCTCACTCTGTCCCCCGGGCTGGAGTGCAGTGGTACAATCACAGCTCACTGTAACCTCAAACTCCTGTGCTCACGTGATCCTCCTGCCTCAGCCATCCACGTAGCTGGGACTATAGGCGCATGCCACCACACCTGGCTAATTTTTCTAATTTTTGTAGAGACAGGGTCTGGCTATATTGCCCAGGCTGGTCTTGAACTCCTGGCTTCAAGTGCTTTTCCTGCCTTAGCCTCCCAAAGTGTTCCTATTGCAGGTGTGAGCTACCATGCCTGGCAGAATCTCACTGTTTTCATTACCAAAGTTTTAATAGAATGTTTCTATATCTAGGAGAGCAAATCTTTTCAAAATGTATTCATGGGCATGTTATCTTCCAACAAACTTCAGAATCAGCTTGCCAGTGTCCATATCAAATTCTCTTAGAATTTTGGTTGAGATTGCATTGACTGTATGGATTACTTTGGGGAAGAATTTACATCTTTACAATATTAGCTACTCCTATGCAGGAACACGATGTATCTCTTCATGTATTCATGTCTTTTAAAAGGAGAATCAATAAAATTTTATACTTCTCTTAATATGTGCCTTGTGCATTATGTGTTAGGCTTTTCTGAATTATTTTCTTGGTCTTGCTGCTATTGCGAATCAATGTTTTTTATTCTGCATTTTATAATTGTGTTGGTCTTGTATCCAACCAACTTAACTGAATGTTCTTTTGCTTCTGTTAGTTTTTCACTTGATTCTCTTTGATTTTCTAGATACACAATTATATGATGCCGTACAGCTCATGCCAGCTCATGAAAGTGAATTGCTAAGTTTTCAGGAATTTTATGAGGTTGTTATTAAACATAGAAGTTATTAAAAATTAAATTATGTAAACTTACAGTAAAATAGATTATATGAAACATAAAGGCGATAAATGCTCAAAGCTCATCATATGCTAATTATTTTATTACATTTAACTATTATTTATGCTCTTAAGATTATTTATTTCTATTGTTTCTGTATAATGGAAATTCTATTTGTTTATTTATTTTTGGTAGAGATGGGGGTCTTGCTATGTTGCCCAGGCTGGTTTTGGACTCCTGGCCTCAAGCAATCCTCCCACCTCAGCCTCCCTGGAAATTCTTCATAACGGTGTGCTACTGTGTGTCTCTTCCAACTCCACATCCAGTGATGCCACTTTGGCAGCTTGAAAGCCACCACGATGACAGTACTGTATTTACACTATGGAGATCAGCAAATGTTGCAAATCAGGTCTTGTTATATTGTTCTGTTAATTGTCTAGATTTAATAGAGCCATTGAGAAAATATTAATAATGGAAATTGCTGTGGTTTGGACATGATTTGAGTTTGTTCTCACCAAAACTCATGTTGAAGTGTCATCCCCAGTATAGTGGTCTTCAAGGGTGGGGCCCAGTGGGAAGTGTTTGGGTCACAGGGCTGCATGTCCCTCATGGATGTCTGGGTGCCATTCTCAGGGTGGTGAGTGAGTTCTCACTCTGAGGAGAGTGGATTAGCTCTCTAGGGAATGGATTATTTCCCGAGAGACTGGGTTGCTACAAAGTCGGGACACCCTTTGGGTTGTGTCTCTCTTTACACATGTCCACTTCCCCTCTGACCTCCTCCACCCTGCTATTAAATATGACGCTGCACAAAAGCTCTCTCCGGAAGCCACGGCCGTGCCCTTGGACTTCCCAGCCAATAGAACCATGAGCTAAATAAACCTCTTTTCATTATAAATTACCAAGCCACAGGTATTTAGCCAGCCTAAGATGGAGATTAAACTTGAGTTATGTCATATCTGTAGTCACTACGTTGTGAATGACACAGAAAATAGAGGAAATACTCTTGCCGTATTTGAAAACTATTTTTCTTAACCAAGCAGTCACTCACATCACTGACCAACAAGGGAAGTTTGGACAAGTTGTTTCAATTTCATCTTACTTATAAGTAAAGAAAAACATCAACCTACGTTCATGTTGGGAACTACATCCAGAGAACTGTTGTTTCATGTAGATGATACCACTGACTTTATAGCATGTAAATAAGGAAAGTCTCTTTTCCTTTCAAATATTACATTTAATTTTATTTTTTGTACCTGCTGCACTGGCTAGGACTCCAGCACAGTGTGGAATAACAGTAGCGTTACTTGACATTCTCGATTTGATCCTTACTTTAGTGTTTCTATGTTATCATTAAAAATGATGTTTGCTCTGGGTTTCTGGTAGATACTTAGAGTTCTGGAATTTCATTTGAATACTTTCCTTCCTACGTACTAATAGGAAACTTCTGCAGCCTGTTCTTAGCAAAATTTCCTATTTTAAAAGAATTCTTCCATTTTCTACAATTCTCTATTTTCCTTCCAAAATTTTATGACCATATGGATTCCAAAGTCCTTGCAACACTTGGTACAATCTCCCACTTAAACAAAACACCTCTTACGGCTCCTTGGAAAACTTGTCTGTACTCCTTGTGTCTACTTCCCAGCCCACCATCGTTGTTATGCCCACTCCATACGTGCTTTTTCACCACCCCGACCCCATACCTCTGAGACCACTGCTGCCAAAGGCACCAGAGACCTCCATTGTGCCAAACCCACTTGGCAATTCTCTGTCCTCATCTCAGAGCATTATTGTCACACACTTGACTATCTCTCCTTCAGTCCCTTTCTCTTCTTGGAATCTGGGGCCCCATGCTCTTCTGGTCTCATTCCCATCTTACTGGCCACTGTCTTTTAGTTTTCTATACTCGCTCCTCTTCCTTGTTTGGCCACTATATGTGGAAGGTCCTGGCACACCTGGAGCTCAGACCTCAGCCCTCTCCTCTATCCACTTCCGTGGCTTTGAGTGCAATTTATTTGCTGATGATTTTCCTATTTATTCATTTGCCAAACTCCTCTCTAGAGTATTCAAATGTGTACTCCTATATCCACTTGGATATCTCTTGGACATGTCAACCTTACCAAAGCCAAAGTCAGCTGCGCACAGTGGCTCACACCTATAATCCCAGCACTTTGGAAGGCTGAGGCACGAGGAGTGCTTGAGGTCAGGAGTTCAAGACCAGCCTGGGCAATACAGCAAGATCCCGTCTCTACAAAAAAATTTAAAAATTAGCCCAGCATTGTGGTGCACGCCTGTAGTCCCAGCTACTCAGGAGGCTGAGGCAAGAGCATCACTTGAGCCCAGGAGTTTGAGGCTACAGTGAGCTATAATGATGCCACCGCACTCCAGCCTGGGTGACAAAGCTGTCTCAAGCCCACATGTTTACTTTCTGTCCCTTCCCAAATCCTACTGAAATGAGATAAGATATATTTTAAAATAATATTAGTTACTCACATTGTATGCCTGTATCAAAACATCGCATGCACTCTGTAAAGATATACAACTATTATGTACCCATAATAATTAAAATTAGAACATTTTAAAAATTTAAAAAAGCATAATATTAATGGTTACCTATTGTTGTATAACAAATTATCCCAAAACTTGGGGACTTAACAACAGAAAAATTTTTTGAATCTTACAGTTTGTATAAGCCAGTAACTAAGAAGCAGATTAGCTGAAAGTTTCCAGTTTAGGATCACTTTTGAGGTTGTAATCATGATGTCAGCGATCATCTGAAGATTTCACTGGGCCCTGAGGATGGACTGTCAAGCACACTTACATGGCTGTTCGCAGGGTTCACAGGCAAAGTTCCTCATTGCCTGGAACTTTCCATACAGCTGCTTGAGTGCCCCCTCGACACGGCACCTGGCTTCCCTTACAGTGAATGATCCCAGTGACAAAGGGCAAGGTGGAAGTCACAAGGGTTTTTAATGACCGAACCTCAGAAGTCACACGCCATCGTTTCTGCCGTCTTGCATTAACCACACAGACTGGCTTGCATACAGTGTGGGAGAGGACTACATAAAGACGTCAATGCCAGGACGAGGAGAGTGCTGGGGGCTCTCCTGGAGTCTGGCTACCATGAAAAGATAAATCCAAAACCATACAGTAAAAGGGAAAAAGTAACACCTATGGATGTAGGCAGTTTCACACTCACAGAGAAATTTGTAGCCTTAATTTATTATCAGAAAACCTAGAAGATAAGAAAATATATTGACAAAATATTCAAAAACAAAAGAGAAAAGATACAAAAAAACTCTAGAACCAGACAGGGGCAAAGATATTCAAAAGTTATAAGAAGAACTACGGATACTATTATGCTGATAAGTTTGAAAGTCTAGGTGAAATCAATTATTATTATTTTTTTTTTGAGACAGAGTCTCACTCTGTCACCCTGGCTAGAGTGCCGTGACATCAGCCTAGCTCACAGCAACCTCAAACTCCTGGGCTCAAGCGATCCTACCGCCTCAGCCTCCTGAGTAGCTGGGACTACGGTATGCGCCACCACGCCTGGCTAATTTTTTGTTTCTATTTTTAGTTGCCCGGCTAAATTTTTATATTTTTAGTAGAGATGGAGTCTCACTCTTGCTCACGCTGGTCTCGAACTCCTGAGCTCAAGGAATCCTCCTATCTCGGCCTCCCAGTGTGCTAGGATTATTTACAGGCAGGAGCCACCACAACTGGCCTGAAATCAATTACTTTTTAGGAAAATATGGGTAACCAAATTTATTATACAAGAGACAAAAACTCATTAACAAAAGAAAACTAATAATCCTAGAAGTAATTGAGTAAGTGGCAAAAAAAATACCTACATAAAATAAGCACCACATTTAGGTCTCGTAAAATCTACCAATACTTTGAGGAAGACTCCTTCAGTTATTCGATAAATATTTATTGAACTCCTTTTATGTTTTAGGTACAGCAGTAAGCAAAAAGAAGGAGTCCTTGCCTGCAGACATCCTTTATTTTATTGCCGTGAGCATAGTCACAGAGACCCCTGATTCAATTTGCAAAGCAACATAACCCTGATACAAAAACAAGACAGGAATAGTCTCATGCAACTCATGAAGGGAGGCTAGGCATGGTGGCTCGCGCCTGTAATCCCAGCACTGTCTTCTTGAACTCACTCTTTCTTTACCTTAAAATATTTCCTATCACCAGGGCTCTAACAGTTTAGACAAAATATTTATATTCATAAAGAGAAAAAGATTGGGCGAAATAGATGTTCATAAAGGGAAAATGTTAATATTAAAATTCCACAACACATTTTAACCCTTGTAAATTTATATATCTACTAAAGCCCAAAACTATTTGTGTTAGAACAAATAGACGTCGATCACGTAGACCCGAGCGTAAACACTGGGGGTAATGGGAAAGAACATTGAGGTCAACATGTTGCTTGGCAACTACAGAAAGAAGAGACAAAACAGTAGCTTCACTCAGACGCCGTCGCCATCATCTCATCCTAGATTCAATTGTTGTGGACAGTCTAGTGTTCAGTGGTGTCGGGGGTCGGCTATTGTGTTCTCTCCTGTTTTGTCTAGATCACGTTATTCTTGTGTTTAATATTTTCAGTTGAAACGTTCCCTCTAACTCCTTTCTTTCCGTTGTTCTAAAACTTTGTTTTGGGAACCTCTGCTTCTCTCATTTCCTTCTTGTCACCTCCCTAATGACCTCCCTTCAGCCACTGTCACGCCACCACCCTCCAACACACACAAAACCTCAGTCCCAATTGTGCGTGTACATCTGAGCTCGGATGTTTGGTAGGAAATCTCTGCTTTTTCTTTATTTGTATATAGACTTACAAAAATTAATTCCAGCTACTTTTCGTGTGTCTCTATGAAAAATGTGTCTCCCTGTGCCTCTTTTCCAGTGAAAATTGTTTCTTTGAAAATGTTTGAAAAAAATTACATTCTAAGAAATGAGATTAAAAGTATTTTCACTGCCAAATTGTTAGCAGACTTTAGTTACACTATTTCCTGTGTTGTTATAGTTTCACAAATGTATTATGTTGCATAATGTAACATCAGAGAACTTTTCCTGTTCCTTCTGAGTGATTTACTTCAGCTGAAAATTTATGATGTATGCTAAATGGGTAATATAATTTCAGAACTCAGGAATTAGAACAGTACATTCTAGAATACTGGAATTTTAACACATTGGGTTAAACTAAGTAGAATTCTCATAGTGCGATAAGCATAGTGTTTGTAGCCAGACACAAAGGGGTTCAAATCTTGGATGCATGTGTCAGCTGTTGGACATTTTACATGGTATTTAACCTCTTTATGCCCTAGTTTCCTCCTCTGTAAAAAAGCAAATAATACTCACCTTGCAGAGTTGCTTGAGGGTTAAATGTGGAAAGATATTGTGCCACAATTTACGTGTTCAAAAATGTTGATTTTACACACACACACACATACATACAATTCTATCATAAACTTTTCTAGCTATAATAATTTCTAAAAGGCTTATACTATTCCTATTCTAAATTAATATTTAGATCATAAAATAGGTATAAACTGCCAACTGTAAAATAGTAACTTTAAAACTTCCATGCTTCAAAAAATTTTAAATGATATCCTTTCAACTTTAAGTTATATCATAAATCACTTACATGAAGTAAGAGGGGAATATAGTTAGGACAGCACTTAGGGAAATGGATGGGAAATAGAAAAACTGTATCCAAGCTAAGCCATTTGCAATTTACTAACCACACACACACACACACACACACACACACACACACACGCAGATTTGACAAACTAGAAATGCATATATCTCAAATATATACATTTTAAATTTTATTTCAGAATATTACAGGGGTACAAATGTTTTGGTTACATGGATTGCTTTTGTACTGCTTGAGTCAAAGCTATAAGTGTGCCCATCACCCAGATAGTGAATACTGTACCCATTAGGTATGATTTCATCCATCCCTTCCTCCCCTCTCCCACCTGCATGATTTCCAAGGAGTTTTACTTCCATCTGTGCACCTGGGTGCTGATTGGTTAGTTCCGATTTAATAGCGAGTACATGTGGTGTTTGTTTTTCCATTCTTGCGATACTTCACTTAGGAGGATGGTCTCCAGTTCCATCCAGACTGTTGCAGAAGGTATTATCTCAGTTGTTTAAAACGTGGTGCCAATGAAATGAAGATTTGCAGATTTCTATAAGAATAAAAACTCCCCAGTGTCTTCTGGTGGTTGGGAAGGGAACTCAAGGGGAGGGCTGATGGAAAACCCACCCCAGTACACAGCTGAATAAACACAGTGAATGCCTGTTCAATTAGCAGTGAGTCAGTAGCCTTATAGTCCCTTATATAGGGTAGAACATATAATTTCTAAGTGTCTAAAACCTGGAATTAGTGCCTGTGACCTCAGCAATACCAAGAGACGAAATGTGAGAATAACAATTATTCTAATTTTCTACGTAAAGATAATATTTTTTAAAACCCTACAAACTGAAAATTACATTTCTGGGTATCATCGTTAGCTTCTCTTAGGGTTTCCATTGCAGGCCGACTGGCTAAAATATGGGTGAATGCGACCAATAATTGGGGTTAAATATTGTGCTAGTATATTGGGTATGTAGTTTCTTGCCTTACACCTTACAGCTCATATCATGATTTGTATTTAAAGTTATTTAAAATAGTTTTCTTCTTCTTCTTCTTCTTTTTTTTTCTGAGACAGAGTCTCACTCTGTTGCCTGGGTTAGAGTGCTGTGGCGTCAGCCTAGCTCACAGCAACCTCAAACTCCTGGGCTCAAGTGATCCTCCTGTCTTGGCCTCCCAGAGTGCTAGGATTGCAGGTGTGAGCCACCACACTCAGCCTAAAATAGTTTCTAAAGACCTTCTCCTACATTTTATGTTAGGAATTTATCCTTATGGCTATACTCGCTTGAGGCCCTCAGTGAGAGTAGGGTGGGGAGAAAGAAAAGACGGAAATCAACTCAGTGAGGAACCACTGAGTTGGTAAGTGGATGAAGACATTTCCCTTTACTCATTCGCTTATCAAATATTTGTTGAGCATCTATTATATGCTAGGTTCTGAGCTAGGTAAATAGTGAACAAAGTAGATATGACTCTGCCCTCACTGAATTTTTTTTTTCCTTTAAAAAAAAAGGCAAAATCCGGCCCCCAAGCCGGAAGGCAAGGGGGGCAAACCCAACCCCCCAAAACCCCCAAAACTTGGGCTCAAGCAATCCTCCTGCCTCAGCCTCCCTAGTAGCTGGGACTACAGGCATGTGCCACAATGCCTGGCTATTTTTTTTTCCATTTTTTGTGGAGATGGGGGTTCTGCTGTGTTGCCTAGGCTGGGTCTTGAACTCCTGGTCTCAAGCAATCTTCCCTCCTAGGCCTCCCAGAATGCTGGGATTACAGGTGTGAGCCACCACACCCAGCCTGAATTTTTGTTCTGCTGGGGTAGATGGTAAAGAAACGAGTACAACATACATAATTTCGAATTGTCCTAAGCGCAAGAAAATGAGTAGCATACTGTGTGGAAGGATGACAAGAGCAATCAACTTTAGACGGGGAGGTCGAGAAAGGAACTTCCGAGGAAGCAGTGTTTTAGCTGAGAACTGAGAGAAAAGGGGTTAGCCATTTGAAGAAGGCAGGGAAGATCACTCCGCGAAGGCAGAGCATCTCCCGTGAAGGCAGCAGCCAGACGAGAAAGAGCTTGCCCCATAGTGTCAGTAGGTACCATTCTGGTGCAGGTGGAACAGGATACACAAGGCGAAGCGCTGAGATTGGGGAAATAAGACAAGATTCGACTGTGCAGTAGAAAAATATGAACTTTGCGTTAGGTGTGATGGCAGCCACTGAGTTAAGCAGGGAAATGGGGAGGTCTGGTTTACACCTTACGTGGTCACTCGGATGGTGCGTGGACAGAAGGTGAAGCTGGACGACAATGGGAAGCAGAGAGGTCAGGAGAGAGACGGTGGCAGTCTGAGTAGGGTGATGGCCATGGAGGTAGCAGAGCCAACAGCTCTGGACGGGTGGAATGTGGGGAGGAGGGAGAGGGGGCAGTGAGGGATGACCGCCAGGTTCCTGGTATGACAGGACAAGGCAGACGGAGGCCCCACGTGCTGGGGTGGGGCAGGAGCAGGTTTGGGGAGGGGACCAAGAGCTCAGTTTTGGAAAAGGCGAAGGACCAAAGCCATGGCTGATTTTATGCACCCCTAGACCTTGCATGGGTGTGCCACTCTCATTTGAAGGAACTAGGGCTGGCTAGACGAGTGCCGCGTCTAATCGTCCCCTGGAAGTTGGGGACGCTCAAACCTTGTATTCTCTGAGCAAAGCCTTTTCCCCTCCAGTTCCTTGGCTTCCTATTCCGACTATATCCATTCTTTGGCCTTTTTGAAACCTCCGTTTTCGAAGCCCTTTGTTTTTTGCTTAGTTCATCAGTCTTCTGGCTGGGCTTTATCTCCTACTGGCTTGAATCTGTGGTCAATGCCATGAACCCTTTCTCAGCGGTTCTCCCAATTTCCTATGTCCTTTTTTCTTCACACTGTACATTCATTCATTCACCAAATTTTTATAGAGTACACTACCTTGTTGGGGAAGTAGAAGAGTACTTTCATCGATAAAACCAGCAAGCTATCTCTGAAAAAAACGATATATGCTTCTAGGACACTTTTCCCTCCATGTATGATAGTTCCAGTTGGATCAACAAAGATAACGCTGTCATTCACAGGCTTCGAAGGAGGTGGAGCGATTGACGACATTAAGGTCTTTATCAGGACGCAAAGACTTTTGGATGCAGTTCCAGTTGAGCTGATGAGAGCCATGAGAGGTAGTTTACCAACTGTGGAATCTAGAAACTTAACTGAATGGATCAAATCCTGTGTTTGGACAGAGTCCTCAAAAGCTATCCAGCTGCATCTTTTAACTGTCCTGAGTCTTTCCCTCCAACTCTCCACTTTTTCTTCTTGTTCTTCAGATATTTTCTCTTTGTCTCTTTGGTCTACAGGTGCACGCCAGCCACCATGCCCAGCTAATTTTTCTTATTTTTTGGGTACAGATGGGGTCTTGCTCTGTTGCCCAGGCTGGTCTTGAACTCCTGGCCTCAAGTGATGCTCCAACCCAGGTCTCCCTGCGCCTGGGTCGCTCCGGTGGCCTCTCCCAGCTCCTAGACTTGGCCTTCCTCGGCGCAGGGCACACGGGCTGGCCCCGGCCTGCCTGGCCATGCGGCCCCCCGGTCTCCCGCGGTCGCCTTCCCGAGGCAGGCACAGGGCCTCGCCTCACGGTGCCCGCAGCTGGACTTCATGTGGCGACAAAGCCGCTGGCGGTACCGGGTAAAAGGCCTGCGGTCCCCTTTGCAGGAGCAGGCACGGCGGGGTCGGCGCACGCCTGGCAGCACCAGGGCTGTGAGCCACCTGCGCAGACGACAGCCACAACCGCAGCTTGGCCGAGCGGAGAATTTACCCACCTGGGTCGGAGCCACTGGACCGTCAGAGGTGCCACAGTCAGGCACACGGCGAAGAAGAAAGTGACAGCCTTGGAAGGAAGTCGAAGGCAGAATGAAGGAACCGAGTGGGGACGGTGCCGAGCGGGTGGCGATCGCCGCCCACAGTGCGAGGGGACAGGGAGCGGCCCCGCCACGGGCGCCTGGGTGACGATGGCACAGATGGAGATTCGCCTCTCAGAGCTGCACAGTTCCGTCCTTGACGCAATTTGGAAAAACTCTGGCCCCTCGTGGGGACGTCGACGTGGCGGACAGGGGCGGGCCCGTCACCTGCCGTCGCGGCCGGGGCCCAGGTTCCGCCCGCGACGCGGACTCGCGGGGGCGGGATGGGCGAGCACCTGTGAAACGTCGCACTGGAACCAAGGCGGTCACCACGGTGGAGGCGACCAAACGGTGACTGACGGGCGTGAGACGTACCCGCGACAGCGCTCGGGGCTGTCTGAGCCCCCGCAGGGGACCCCGGCTCTGGCGGAAGACTGTCCCCACCTGGGACGGAGACCGATGACGTGATCGGTACCCGGGCGGCCCTTCCGGTCTCCCCTTCTCCCCACGAAGGTTCCGCGTGGCAGCCCCTCAGCCTGACCCTTGACCTGTCACCGAAGTGGGAACAGGTGACAGGGAGCACTGCAG
>NW_012150285.1:7581622-7584782 GCF_000956105.1 Propithecus coquereli
GTAGTAGCCAGGACCATGTTGGAAAAGAATAGAAAAGGCAATACCTTTATAGTACATTTTAGTACGTAATATAATAAATATAAAATGTATTGCAATATACTACGATGGTGAAACAGTGTGGCAACTTAAAAGCTATAATGGTTAAAACAGTGAGGCAATAAAAAGAAACAGACACAGTAATGGAACAGAATGAGGCCAGTATGTATAAAACTTTAGTATATAATAAAAGTATTTCAAATCAGTGTCACATGGTATTATTTGGACAAATAGAAAGTCATTAAACAAACTTGAGTTTATACTTTATTTTTATACCAAAATACGTTCCAGCTACACAGAAAAATGTAAATGCTGAAAATAGCATTACAAGATATTAGAAGAAAACATGGGTCAATATATTTACAATTTTTGTATAAAATCTTCCAGTGTAAAAGAAAAGCCTTTCTTCTCTTAGGTAGAAAAATATGATCAGAAATATGAGTTTCTCTATTTGGAATGAAAATCAGCTTTTAATCGAAAAAGTGCTTGCTTTTATGCCTTAAGAAAAAGTCTTAAGACAGATGGGATTTTTCTTTTTTTTCTGAACTATGAGCAATCTCCTAACACCCAGAGAGAAAAGGGTAAGATTCTACCAGAGCTTGTAACTTACACTTATAAACTTAACTGGGGCTTATAAACTTAAGCTCTACTAAGGCTTACTCTACTACAGCTTGTTAAGTCTCATCCTTGCCGTATTTAAAAATCTGCCTTACTGAGAAGGAGGTGACACTAGAGTTAATGTTCAATTTTAAGAGATCCAAAACTTAAAAATTGTAAAATAGACCTTAACAGTTATTCCATATGTTTTAAGATGTGAATTTGAACACTGAGCCTTTGCATGCAGGTAAAAGTTTGTTCTAATTACATTCAATTTTTACTTCATTATACTTTTTTCTTAAAACGTTCAAAATTAAATCCAACAGAGCTGGGATTTTTATTAGCCAGGCATCAAGAGTCTATTATATTAATGAAGCACAAGAAGTTTGAGGCAAATAAGAAAAGCATTCATGGTTCTTGGGACAGAACAACACTGTACACGAAGACAAAAACGTCTTTGCTGATTGGATGGACGCAGAAGCTTGCATCAGTTTCAACGAGTGAAAGATACAAAAGCATTTTCTTGTTCACCAGGTCAGGGGACTGCGGGAGCCCAAGTCAAATGCCATTTATTTCCTCTTATCTTGTAAGGGGTTATTATCTGAGCTATTTTTTGTCCATGGAACTTTTCCAGTCACCTCTGTTCTGTATCACACAATCAGGGCACACACGCGAACTTAATGTCACAGTACAATGGCTGCCAGTGTGCTGAGCTTCAGGGCCCTGGTTTGGGAACCAAAATTTCCCTCTATTCTTGACTTGAAAATTCGTGTTCTAAACATGTCCCTAAATGGTCTCGTCGTGACTCACTCTCATTGGTAAAAATAGAAACCTCACTGGGTCAATGGCAGATAGATTAAACAGCTTCTGTAAAATAAGTAATTAAATACATAAATTAGAACTCAGATAAAACTGTAAATTTAGGTCTTTAAAAATCAATAAATAAAAAAAATCAAAGGTTTTCTTTTCTCCCTTTACTCAACTCTTCTTATTAATCCACGAATTAATTCAAGAAGTTCTTTACCAAGTAACTATATTGATCTGCCAGTTTTTCTTGTTATAGTCAAATAAGAAGAAAGACAAATATTATTTTTAGCTGCAAATCTTTTTCACTCTTCTGCTAATGACAGTCAAATGAATTTGAAATAAGCCAGGTAGAAGGTGGAATATTTGTATCTTTAATCTCTCTTTCCAAAACGGCTTCCCACAATTTAGTTAAAACTTTTTATTTTTCTTTTTTACCTCTTTGGCAGGTTGAAATCAAAACCTGAGTGGCCCTAAGACATTGCCCTGCTCCTAGTTTGGGCTGTGCTGCATGAAGAGCTATTTTTACCCCTGGCTTGGAGCCATCTGGTTTCCCTGCAAAGGTTCACGTTGGTATTTTGTAGTGCAGCTGGTCACATGTGCTTTTTTCCCCAAGTAAAGCCCGGTGACCTGGGGAGGAATGCGTCCAGACTCCCTGCGCATCGCAGTTCCGCATCCTTCTGCTGGCAGCCGACACCGCTGATCTTCATGTCTGAGTCCTGCGCCTAGTGGCCACTAGCACTCCAATTCTCTCGCATCTAAGCGTTGGAAGTTTTTCTTGTCTGTGGCATTTAATAGAATGTCAGTGCAGCGGTAAACCTGGGAGCTGGGCTTCGCAAACCCTCTGCTGAACTAGCTGGCATTTATCCTGACAGTGCAGCCCGGCCCCTCCTGCCACTTTTCTGCTTTGCATTTGGGAGCATGTGCCAGGTGAATGGTAAGGAACCGAGTGCCTTTGCCACAGTAAAACTATGCCATGGACAGGCAATTTAAAAAAATGTATTTGTGACCTAAAATAAAATTCTAAGTCTCATCCCCGCCCCCAAACCGGCTGACCGAACGGACCGCCTCATGGCCAAAGGAATATCCTAAAACTAAATTACCTGCCAGGAGGGAGGTCAGACATGCCTCATCATGGCCCCCTCCCTTCTTGGGGACATCCTTTGTAACCCATTAGCAGGCTTAAGAGTATTCAAGACAAGCCTGCAGGTCCCCAATTTACACAACAAATATATGTCCAGTGGCTTATCTCTGATTAAGAGCTTCTTATCTTTAAACATTCCAAGCTTCTAGACAAAGCTTTCTGTCTTTAACCAATTACAAGTCAAAGAATTTTTAAACCCACCTATAAACTGTAAGTCCCCACTTCAAGACAGCCCACCTTTTTGGGCGAAACCAATGTCTGCCTCCCACGTATTGATTTATGACTTTACCTGTAACCCCTGTCTCCCTGAAATGTGTAAAACCAAACTGTAACCCAGCCACAGCGAGTCCACTTGCTCAAGGCTTCTTGGGCGTGGCTCCAGGTCGTGGTCCTCAAATTTGACTCAGAGTAAATCTCTTTAAAATTATTTTACAGAGTTTGGCTTTTTTTCCCATTGACATATTTTTAAGGCTGATTTAGGGGAAAGAATAAATCATCTTACTATGCTACATGAGCCTCAGCCAGGGCTTGGGCTCACTGAGGCTGTCACCCAGCACTGCCAGGAAAGCCCCTATAATG
>NW_012150285.1:7586512-7588752 GCF_000956105.1 Propithecus coquereli
CTCCTGCCTCAGCCTCCCAAGTAGCTGGGACTACAGGCATGCGCCACCATACCCAGCTAACAGCTATTATTATTACTGTCTCATTTAGTCCTCATAATAACCTAAGAGTAAATACAGCTATTATCATCCCACTAGAGTGCATAGTTATGAGGGCGGGGATTTTGTTCTGTTTTGTTCATTGTGTATCCCCAGAACCTAAAATGGGCCTGGCACGTAGTAGATGTTCAGTAGTGTCTGTTTAATGAGTGTTTGAATCCCGGTTTTGCAAGGAGGACCCGAGGGCTTGCAGAGGTGGCATATTGTACCCTCAGTTATCCAGCATCCGAGTCATCAAGCCCCAGGCAGTGTGGCTCCAGGACTGGAGACGGAAGTCGCCTGGTCGTTTCCTAATTCTTGAAGCGGCAATCCTTCCCAAGCTTAGGATTCGTATTGGGGGGAAAACAAAGTCTGGTTTTAACTGGGGTTTCCTAATGGAGAAATGGAGGCGGAAGGAGGCTTTCAGCACTGCCTGTCTCACCAGGTCTTATTGATGCTTTGATACAAATAAAACCATATTAATACACGAGTGTTTTATAGCTCTCCCCTTTCACAGCTGCTAAAAGGAATTTTGTCTTCCTGAGCTTAGTTCCTGAGCTTTTACAGAGCAGGCTTTGGGCTGAGAAACTGGAGAACTGACGAGAAGGAATGAGCTCCAGAAAGGACTGAGTTTTACCTGTGGGAAAGGCCAGAGAGAAGAAATTTAAGGAAAGAGACAGTGCCAAGGAGAGACAAGATCCACGAGGGCAGGTTGTCCGTGAGCGCTGAAAGTGGCAGAGAGAGAGAGAGGTTGGGGACCGGCCACCATGTCCCTGGAGAGTGGGTGTTTCAGATGCAGAGAGAGGGTTTTTCAAAGCTTTGCTGTGTAAACCTTCTTCTGACCTCCCTCCCAGAGCCATGCATCTTTTTTTTAAGAGAAACAGGAAACATTTTAATAACTCGTATGTTGTCTGAATTAATGTTTATTTTAATACTACTTCCTCAGGACAGGGACCACAAGACAGCCCAGCTTTTATAGGGGTGATAATGTTCCATCTGCTTCAGCAACACAAAATCTCCACCTGTCCTTTCTCTCCTGCTCTACTTCTCCTTGCCGTTGCCAACTGCCTGCTAAGTTGCTCTCAAGTCCTACAGTGCAGCGCTCTTCAAATAAGATGGAAGAGCAGCCCTCACCCTGGCTCTGTGATTCATTTTGTCACACGGCCTGGAAGTGGCACAAAATGAACCCAGTGTCTCTGCAAGTTTTTCGGAAGAGAAGTTTCTATCTTCTTTATCTTACAGCTAAACACACACATCTACAAAAACAAATCATGGCTTACAGGTATAGTGCAGTCTAAATAAATTTCTTAAAAAATGTCTAGGAAAAAAAAAAAACCCTAAACTGGAGGGTTTAGGATAATAGTGAAGGGTTTTGACTTTGGCAGGAGGCAGACAGGTTCGATTCCCAGCTCTGCCGACTATTAATCGTCCAAATTTGGGCAATCCACATAATCACTCTCGCTTCAGTTTTCTCACTGTAAAATAGGAATAACAAACACGAGAGGTCTGTGTGAGAGAATCTGAGTAAGATACTTAATGTTTGCTATGACTGTTATTTAACAGGTAGCAATTTCAATGTTTGGAGCAATAATGAGAAAAGATCTTTTCTCATTTGACATCTGTTTTCATATCTAAAAATAATCTTTTTCTTGTTTTCCAGAATAGTCTGCCCCAAAGATATATCCTGGTCTCTATCTTTCGCAGGATGGAAAGCTGCTCATATATTTTGAAATGTCAGTTTGTTTGTTTTTTTTTCTGGTTTCTACCAGCCCCATTAAGGTTTCAAAGCTTCCAGATCCAAATGTTGGCCTGGGCTAGACCTCTGGGGTGATGAGCCACCTGTCTTCCCAGTGCGGGGGAAGCTTCTCGAAGCACCATGTGTCCAAGTGGGCGCTGAGCCCTGAGAGCCTCTTCCGCCATGCGTAGCTCTGGGGAACCCTCTGTCCGCCCTGAATAGCGTCATGGTTACGGGTGAGCCTTGCCAGGGGCCATTTCCAGGGCCTTCCTGTGTCACAAACCACCACAAAACAAAACCCAAACCCAAAACACACCAGTTTTTAAAAATTGGAAGTGGATAAATATATGATTTGAGGTAGAAATTAAGTAATTATTCTAAATTAGTGAAAACAGACAACTGAACATCCATCATTGTGAAACAAAGATTT
>NW_012150285.1:7589447-7603600 GCF_000956105.1 Propithecus coquereli
TATGGTTAACTTAAGATACACAATCTCGATCTAGGTAGATAAAACAAGCAAACATTTTTTTAAGGAAAAAAAAGTCTTTGACACTGATTTCTAAAGCTTCATCATATGACATTTAGGAATTAGTTCTTTAATAAACAGAAGTTATAATATGCTCGTTGCAATAGAATTTGTGAAGAGAAAACACAGTTTGTGTACTGAGGATGTATGATATTTGGATGTGACGTCATTTAAGCAGGGTAAGTAAAAACATTTCCATTGCACATAGAAATGCAGGCCGTATGCCTAGCAGTACTTTCCCCAGAACTCTCCTGTTGCCTTTCAGCAGAGAATCCTGCTTGGGCTAGTGAGCTGCCTTGTGTTGTTATGTCGGGAAGGAAGTGGAGGCGAGCTCGATGGAAGCTTCCTTATCTGTCAGGCTCTGTGCTTTGATGTCTTGTTTCGTTTAATGGTTGTACCATCCCTGTGCGATGAATGTTATAGTTCAGGAAATTGTGATTGTAGAACAATTCAAGAGTTAAATTCTTTATTTCAGTCCAAGGTAAACAAAATAACCACTACCCGTGGTAGCTGGAATGCCCACTCCTATCGGATTATGTATGACAAGGTGTGAAACTAAGCTTGAGGTCGCCAAGACTCTAAATAGATGACACGTGCTCCTAGTAGACGATGGCACCCAGGGCAGCAACATATGGCTGTGCAGCTTGTGGACCGCACAGGGCATCGTGGTCACGCTGTAGGCATTTGTATTTTTATTATGACACATTCCTGGAAGATGTTAGCAAAATGTCTTGTTCTAACCAAAGCAGCATATTATAATAATTTTCCCACAAATAGAAGTCAAGCATCTTGAGGAAGGGTGCCAGTTCCTAATTTGTGCCAAGGCACCAACTGCACGGGCAGGGGTGGTGGCCACTCTATACCTCTCCTGGCTGGTCTGCATCGGCCTCACCGCCCAGCCACTGTGGCAACGTGGCAAACGTCCGTGCTTTCTATTACAGTGACTACTTTAGACTTTTCCTTTAACAGGATTTTATCAAAATAAAAGGGATTGTGGCTAGAAGTCAGGAGAGTCAGCATGAGTACTTGGGGGCTAAACCAATCTTTATAGAAAATAATATGTATAAATCTCGACCTTATATAATTTTGTAAAATTTCCCAATTAGCACAGAAGCTTTTCTAGCATGTATAAATGGCAAGTGCAAATGACAAGGATGCTCCTTTGTTTTGGAATATCTGTCCTCAGTGTTTAGGATATTGACCTCATCAGTTAAGCCTCTTCTCTTACAATCTTTTCTTGGCATTTCAGAGCTGAAAGGGAACTTTCTGGTTCCTTCTTTATGAAAATGGTCACCTAGAGAGGCATGTGTACAGCGGCCGTGACTCTCCCACAGAAACCTGGACACAAGTAATAGATCCCGACTTTGATTCCTCCCCAGGCTGAAGCAATTCCTCTTTGAGGAATTTGAAAGCTAGAACTGAGAGACACAAAGCCTGAGAGAGACGGAGCTGAGTCACATTAAAGCCAGTGTGATAAAGAGGCTGCCGAAAAGCTGACTTCTTCTACTCAAGTCTTGGTCGTCCAAATTGTCCACCAATTCCTTGAGATACTTCAGTATCCTTCCTATATAGGTTTATATGCAAGCACATACATATATAATATAATCTTTTCAAAATAAATTTTATTTTTTAGAACCGTTTTAGATTTGCAGAAAAATTGAGAAGACAGTCCAGAGAATTCCCATGTACCTCATTCCTAGTTATTATAAACATCTTATATTAGTATGGTACATTTGTTATGATTAATGAAGCAGTATTGGTACACTGGTATTAACTAAGGCCCGTAATTAATTCAGATTTCTTGATTTTTTTATGATATCCTTTTTCTGTCCCAGGATCCCATTCAAGGTACTATATTACATTTGCTTAATGTCTCCTTAAGTTATGACAGTCTCTCGGCTATGACAGTCTCAATCTTTCCTTGTTTTTCATGACCTTGGCAATTTTGAGGAGTACTGATCAAGCATTTTGTCCAAGGCCCCTCTGTTGGGATTTTTCTGATATTGTTCTTGTGGTGAGACTGGGGTTCTGGGTTCTGGGGAGGACGGCCATACACAGGTAACATGATTTATCATCTCTGTTGATGTTGACCTTGCTCACCTGGCTGAGGTCCTGCGAGTCAGGTTTGTCCACTCTCCCCTTCTCCCCTTTCTGTGCTACCATCTTGGAAGGAGGTCGCTATGCGCAGCCCACTTAAGGGATGGGAGGTATGCTTCACTTCTTTGAGGGTGCAGTATTTACACAAATTATTTGGAATTCTTCTGGATAGGAGATTTGTCTCTTCTCCCTGCTGCATATATATTTTTAATTTATATGAACTTGAAACAGTTTCTGTAGCTTTCAACAACAAGCTTTTAAAAATGATCCGGTTCAGGAGATGCAAACTCAAATGTCTACAGAGAGCAGCCAGGTGGTGCCAGGGGGGGTAAGTGAAGCTGGGGGGGGTGTGGAACGCCACAGACTGCAAGACACATGCCAGTGCTGAGGGGGGCAAAACTCTCTGCTCCCGGCAAACGTCGCCACGTGGAAATGTGCGTTTGCCTGCCATGTCTTCCTTTCTTAAAAACAGAAACTGGCGAGTTAGATTTTAATAGGAAATTCTCCCGATTTTGAAATATTGGCAATGAACGCAAATTTCTACAAACTGTGTATTTGCCCAACATACCTCCAGTTTGTGATTTCTTGGGTAGATTAATCACTGCATATGTATTATTAATAAAGAAACAGCCTTTGAAAAGTAAATGAGATGTTGAAGGTCACATCACTAGCGTTAGTGTCTAACCTGATATTGTCAGCGAGTTTATCAGGCCTCTAACCTTACTGTTCATGCTTCTCCTTTGGAGATTTAGCAGTTTGTAACTTTCCCAGAATCACCTGGGCTGCGTTCTAAATTTGCTGCCTTTGACACACACGGAAGCTGAAGTCCTGCAGCAGGTGCTTAGTCTATTCATGAACCACTTGCCTTATTTACCTTTGTTTCCTGCCCGCTTCCACAGTCCGTTGCCTGTGTAATCATTATGCCGCGCTGGAGATGGGCCCCGGGGAAATGCCCATATTGGCAACAATGATTGCAAATAGACAAATCAGAGTTCTGTGAACTCCAGAGCCTATGAATTTTGCCTTAAACGTGTTTGTTTTCATTCCCCCTAATCCAGTACCCACCACAATACCTGGCACATAGCAGGTTCTCAATAAATGTTCGTCGAATGAATAACAGTCATTAATGACAAGTAAGATGAAGTATCAACACATAACAATATTGATAGAACCTAGGACAAATCACTAGTGTGGAAATGAAAATATTTGGCATTTGTTAACAAGAACCAGCCATTCTAAACAGCACAGATGCTCCTTAGTTTAAAAACTTATTATTCAGTTTATAGAGCATGATCATAACCTTATTTTACAAATTTCAAAAACCTTAAATTACAAATATCTTAAATGAGTCTTCTCTGTGGGGATATTAATCTTTTTAGTCAACCTTCAGCTATGTCATGTATATCTTACATTCTTAAATTTGTTACTATTTAGTATGTCTCTTTATATCTTTTTTTTTTTTTTTGAGACAGGGTCTTGCTCTGTTGCCCAGGCTATAGTGCAGTGGCATCAGTCTAGCTCACAGCAACCTCAAACTCCTGGGCTCAAGCGATCCTTCTGCCTCAGCCTCCCGAGTAACTGGGACTACAGGTGTGCACCACCGTGCCCTGCTAATTTTTTCTATTTTAGTTGCCCTGCTAATTTCTTTCTATTTTTAGTAGAGATGGGGCTGATCTTGAACTTCTGACCTCAAGTGATCCACCCGCCTCGGTCTCCCAGAGTGCTAGGATCACAGACATGAGCCACCACACCCAGCCCTCTTTATATCTTTTTGATTACATGGTTTCATTTTTTAAAATCTTAGAACTTAAACTCATATGTATCAGAGTCTTATCTATTAAGTTTCTTTGTTTCCTGCTCATCTACCACAGAGAGAATTTTTTGATGAAGGTGATAGTCACGAGAAAGCTACGGGTTAAGAAAATCGGAGCAATGGAGCAAAAGGGTCCCGTCTTCTGAAGTAACATCTCAGCTGGGAGGGCAGCCTGAGTCCCCAAAACGTCCTCTTCATGCACATCTTCAGAATGCCCTCCTGCCACAGGATTGTGGTTTTCTCTTTGGCTATACCTCCTCCTTGCAAGTTTCCCAATTCTCGATGTGGAACAGGAGGTACTCAGTTTTCAAGTGGGGAGATGAGGAAGCTTCTGCTTTCCAGGTCAGCTCTAATTAATTAATCATGCTGTAGTTTCCGGATAACATAAGTAGCGCAAGAGTAACTTTGCTCGCGACTCCCCCTTGGGAACACAGCATGGTAAGTACAAAGATGACTGAGCTTAATTAAATATAAACTCTGAACAACTCATCTCACTATCTACGTATTTTTTCTTCAGCTTTCCTATCAATGGCCTTCTTTCTGAATGGAAAATGGTTGTCTCAATTTTACATGTTACAAAGTGGAGATGTTCTTAGCTCTTTAGGTCTATTCTTACATGTGAGTATGACTAAAAAGTAATGAGTCTGATTTTTTTGGTACTGTGCATGTGTTCTCAATTGATAATCTTGTCAGAAGGATTTTTGATCCTTTTTTTAAAAAAAAAACTATATGCAATTTAAAAATTTATTTTCTCATCCCAACTTCAAACATTATAGATATGAAGCGTGTTTAAAAATGACTCCAAATTAGTTCAAATTTATAGCTTTTGAGACTTCAGCAAGAAGGAGGATGGAAGATTCTTTGGTATGAGAATCTAAGTGTTTTATATATAATGTGTGTGTGTGTATATGCGCACACATAGAGGTATATTTCAATCAGACGGACGTAGGTATTACAGGGCACATCTTGTTTGAATAACCAAAGAACAAATCACAAACGGGCTGAGGCTCCTCAGGTTAGCATCTCAGCATTTAAGCAATTATCAGCATCTTTAATGTGTTTTATCATCCAAGAACTTATTGGGCTATGCTGGGGCCCACATTCAAGTCTGTATAGAGGTGTTCATGGAGTCGCTAGTAATCCAACTTCAGCCCCCCCACACAGCATGCTCTCTCTCATTCCTCACCCCTACTCCTCCTAGTTACCAGATAGCTCTCAGCTTGCACACAAGTCCTTGAGTAGGCAGCCAATCACAGATTGTGTGAGAAACCAGCCTTGAAGGGTTGCCAAATAGACAAAACTGAATAGAAAGGACCACAATCAATATTTAAGTTAGTTATTTAGATAAATGTTTCTTGTTGAGGCACAATTGGTGGATCAAAACTTTCCCGTTTTAAAAACAAATTCCAAAAGAATTAACTCAGCAAATGTTCACTGGGCACTTGCTCGTGGCAGACCCGTGATGCCACGGGGGACGCGGTGGCGAGTAAGTCAAACAAAGCCTCTGCCATCATGAGGACGATTTCTTTCCTTTCATTTATAAGCAAGACCGAGCTTGTATTTTTAGTTAAGAAAAAGATATTTCTCACACAGACTTAGAATCCTGATAATCAGTCTATGAGATTAATGAGGGACAGAGTTTCTAAACTCCTCCCAAACACACCTGAGGGTACTCTGTCCTCACTAACAGGTCCCTGCTGTACGAGGTAGAGCCAGATGTATGTGTCTGGGGAGAGAATGACAAGGAGGATTGTATCAGCATCTCAGGGCTTGTGTAATTTGAAAAAGCCCTTCAGGTAATTTTAATACTGTTGCCAATCAATGGTATGAGGAAATGACTCATTTTTTCTTATGTTTGAAACTATAGATATTATTGTTCCCACATATGCATATGTTTACAGTATTTCGCATGTTATAGAATTGTAGTTACAGGATTCTGGAAGACTCTGGTGATGGAATGCTGGTGGCGATGGGTTTGTGTGGCTTGAGGCGGCAGCAGGAGATGAAGACAGATACGAAGACAGAAGCTTTGAAAGTGAGAGTAGTAACCTGTGTTGGGAAGAATTGGTGGTTAATGAAGCCAAACACCAGCACAGAAAACCTGTAGCCTAACTTGGTTGGGTTTGTGAAAGTAACAAGGGCGAGCCCTCTAAGCGACCCACAGGGGGTCTCACTAAACAAAGGGAGAGACAGGGTTGTTGCAGGACTTGGGAACAGAGTGGAGTTGAGGTAAAATGTGAAGGAAACAGTGTTGTGATAGACTCAAAGCAGAGCAAGGCTGTAATATTTTATTAACATTTAGTAAGATTTTTATTAACATGACCTCTGGCCTAAAAGACGGATTCAGAATCCTGTTTCCTTGGAATGTATAAAGTTAAATGTGGACTGCTGTGTCCCCAAATCCCTGAACTGAAGGTCTACATCTAGGCTGGAGATCTGACCCTCAGGCTCTGAAAATCCAGGTAAGAGCAGGTGTTCAATTCCCATTGATAACCAAACAGCAGAAGTTCCTGACAGTATGATTTTTGAGAACAAGTTTTCTTCGTCCTATGGCCTTGGTGTTCATTAACATCAGTAGCTTTCACAGATTCCCATCAGCACGAACGATGTAAAGTTGTGACTGAGTCAGTAAGAGACACTAGATGTGAAACCCTCAAGTAAGTTACCGGAGCAAGAAGCAAATCTTCAAAGGAAATGTCGTAGCCCCTTGGTGACTCTTAAAAATCCCTCACCCAAAACAGGATCGTAAAAGGGCTTTGGAAATGGAATTGAGGAAAGGATCTATGAAGAAATTTCTTTGAAGAAAGCAGTGCTACGACTCCTACTCCTTCCAGATCTTTCTCCTTAAACTCACTAGAGAGGGGGCTGTCACGAGGGCAGCTTGATTTGTGTCCTCTGGAATTTGGAGTGTCTGACCTTACCTCAGCACGTCTAAAGCGGAGCGGCTGAAGGTGCTGGCTTGAGGCAGCAGCGGGGTGTGGGGTGGGAAAGGAGAGAGAACCCCGAAGCCCTGTCTGCGCCACAGGGAGCCAGGCGCGCTTCTCCTACCAAGGGGAGTCAAGTACGTCTGAGTGTTTCTGGAGGACCAGGTGAGAGCCATTCGTTAGAGAGAACCAGGCTGACGGCGTTTAAATCCCACCTATGAGGAAAAACTGGGGAGGACAAGTGACCATTCCATCCCACTCCCCCAACACAATAGGAGACTATAGAAAGTGGCCTGCAGGACACTAGGAACCAAGGCAGAAGCGGTGGCCACAGAAAACTGCATGGCCAAGGTCATGAGAGGTGCCGTCACATGTTTCAAGTGCAGGTCTCTAAGACTGTCGGGAAGCACGTCAAAGGAAAGTTCTTTGGCCAGGCTCAGAGAGCAAACCCCCTAAGCATGACCTTGCTAGCCCTGGAATCTTCCCCCTTCTCCTTGCATCAGGAATTTGAAGGAGGGGTCTGTGAGGACAGAGAGAAGGATCCCTTCCCCTTGCTGGGAGTCCAAGCCTGCCTGCCTGGACCCTGGCGGGGGAAGCAGAGGGAAGACCTACCTTTGAATGAAGTTCGAAGCATTGATCCAAATTTTGGCATTCACATTTAAGTTTCTAAATTAAAACTGTATTTTCTGACTTGAACTGACCAAAGGATTTTTATTACCTATGAGCTATCAGAAAAGTTATGGGATCACCCAAGTTTTCATCCAGGGGCAAGGGTAGGGACAGGGGCAGATCTCCTTTGAATCCCCAAGTGAAGCGTCTGCGGGGGACAAAGGTTTGCCACCTGCTTCTCTTCTTCCCTCTGTCCTGCTTGTTCTACGCGCTGGTCTCATCTGAGCCGGCAACAGTGGGCTTGTGCACTGACGTTCACCAAATGGCAGGAGCTTTTGCTCTTTAAATAAAATGAGGTCAGGAGGTATACTTCGGACTGGGGAAGAGGGAATTAGTAGAAGACCTAAATGGGAATGGCAGCTTGAAACTGAAGTGGAGAGATTTCCAGAGAAAGTGGGAAAATCACCAAAAAAGCCTTTGGCCTTGGCCGCTGGATCTCCGATTTGACATAAACAACAGGCGAAGACTTTCACTGAATAGAAAATGGAGCCCCATTGACTGGCTACTGAAAACACGGGAGGCACAGTGCATGCCTATCTGCTCATCTGCCCAGGGGGAAGCCTCTTCTCTGGGGAATATTTGCTCATCAACAGGGAAAGGCCCTGGTAGCCACGTAGGTCCTCCTCTACCCCCATCACCTCTCGTTAGGGTTAGGGAGCTGATTCAGTCCCTGTGTGTGCGACTCTGGAACAACTTTACTCTGACCCCTGGACATAGGAGCCAGAAAAGCTGGTTTTCAGAGCAGGAGAACAGAGCCGAAGTATAGAGAGTGTACCAGGTTTGGAGACGGAGAGACCCCCCCAAGCCGTGTTCCTCGTGGTTTTTCAGGTCTTGGCTCCCAGCTTTCCTGAGGACTGAGTTATTTTTGCCCTTGGGATCTGTTATACACCCTTTGATACACCCTTCTATCTTCATAATGAATTTCTGTCCTCTTATCATTAGCGTGCAGAGGTTACTTTTCAGTGGCTTTGAGGCATTGTGCCAAACATTTCGAAGATGACATTTTTTATTTAGTTGCTGTATCTTTTGGCACACCCACCACAATCAGCTAGATATTGAGATACTTTGGCATTTCCTAATTTCCAGCATATTCTCTTTCTGGTCCTCCATAGTGAGAGCTGGCTGTCTTCCCTTACAGGTATCTGCTAATGTTGGAAGTTCAGCTGATAAAGAGGAAGAGAGCTGTGCCAAGAGCCAGAGGGAGAGGCTGGGACGAAGAGAGTGGGTCTCTGTTCCAAGGGCTTCAGCTCTGCCCTACTTCTGGTCAAACAGGATTAATACTGTTAACCATCAGGATCCTAAAAGGAATGTCATGGTTAAAAATAAGTACTCACTATTTTCAATGACTTTTGTTGGAGGAATAAAGGAGATGATGAACAATCAGACTTTTTCTTCTCATATTTTGCTCAGCTCCCATGCATTCAGAATAGCATCACCGATTAGATTTTTGTTGCAACACTCTGGGCCCATCCATGCTAGGCAAGCTTGCAATGTGGGGAAAGTTGACTTTTTATGCAATGGTCTCTATGGCTTTGCATTCTGTTCCCTTCTCCCTGCCAGGCGCCCAATGCCCCTCTGCCGTTCTCTGGGTCTAGCACCCTAACCCCTTTCCTGGGATGACTCCGATTCATTCTTCAGCTTATTCCTCATTTTGTTCAGGATGACTTCCTTGGCCCCTTCGGGACTGTGTGCCGATAGCATCCTTCATGTCCCCATCACCAATGTGGTAACAGCTTGTACTGATCCACCTGGGGGTGTGTGTTTTATGCACTGTTATATCCCCAGATCTAACCCGTCCCTGGCAAACAGTAGGTTCTTAATAGATCTATGTCTGATGGTCTGGCTGAATGAATGAATGAATGAATGCCCATTTTTCTGGTGACTCTGAAAAAGGAAAAAAAAAATTATGATTTTACTCCAACATGAGCAACTTAATGTTACCCCTGTCAGGAATCCTTAAAATACAACACAAACTTGTTACCACCGCCTACAGGGCCCTGCATCCTTCTCTCACTGTGTGGCACCACTCCCTCTATGTGCCAGGATACCCACACTGGCCTTCTCTGTTCCTCCAACTCATCACTTTTCTTCCAACTTCAAGGCCTTTGCCCTTGTGGCTTCCTCTGCTCTGGAGTTTTGCAAAGCTGCTGTTTCCTTCTGTAGGTGTAAACTCAAATCTTAGAGCATTTCTCTTAGATCATTTCTCCTTAGAGCATTTCTTTCTCCCTTCTCAAAATAAAGTATCCCCCCCCCCATCCCTCTCACCACTGTTTCCTTTTTTGTCCTTACCTGGCTCTGTAAGTTTATCCGTTCACTGCTTTGTTATCTTCTTCTACTGATAAAAATAGCTTCAAGTCTGTCTTGTTCCAGGCTACACTTAGAGTACCTTGTTCATTGCAGGATCTAGTATTTGATGATTCACATTGATTACGTGTTTGATGAGTTAATGAATAAAAGAATAATCTTAGAGATAAAATATTTATCCCAAAGAAAGAATGTTAGTGTTGGAATTTCAGGCATTTTCATGGAAAAAAATGTTGGAGAGTGTTTTTGCCAGCTTGTTTATACTAGGCAATGCTAAGGTCCTCTTTTTTTTTTTTTTTTTCATAATTCGAAAATAATTAGATTTCAAAACTAAGTTACTTGCTCAAAGTACTTACTCTGGGACACATATTTTCTGACTATTGTTTAGGATTCCGTTTATTACAAGGGTTCTTTAAAAACTCTGTTAGGTAATGAGGTCCTCCAAAGAGCTTTACCTATTCTCAGGAAATAAGAGAGAATAAAGGATTTGTCCTATTTTTTGTATCAGGTGTTTTGTCCTTACTTCTTCTCAAGTTTATGTTGACCTTAACGTTCCTTTCCTTCCTTAGGTTTGATTTTTGTCCATCTTCATTTTTTTTCACTATAATTTATAGAGTTGTTGGAGGAAGTGCTTAATTTCAAATAGCCTGTTTTAGAACTTCACAGGAATGACAAGAAGAACAAGCAGAATGCTAAGGCAGCTAGAGGTAGTTCAGTGAGAGTGGTCCCAGGCGAGATCCGCTTCACCTTTTGACAGGCTGGAGGCCACCAGGCCTGGCTGATGTGGTGGGAGAGCTCAGATGACTTTAACTGTGGGTCATTGATCCTTATCTCAATTCCTCCCTCTTCCTCCGCTATTGATTTTCAAAGTCTATGTCACATTTCGAAGTGTTATCACATTCTTTTCTTTCATGTAATTCTCTCCATTAGCCGAATTTTTCAATTTATATCGTCTGAATTTCTTTCTGTTGCTTGCTTTTTCTTTTCTTTCTTTTGCTAAAGCTTTATTGGTTTTGTACTTTGGATTCTAAATTCTTCCTATCAGGGAGTTTCCCAGTAATTCTGTTTACAGTGTAACGCTGTCTGCTTTACTTAGGACGGTGCACTGGGCACCTCGGGCACATCTGTACGGTTCTTTAAGAGCGCTAACGGGACTGACACAGTCCATGTTGTTTGAGAGCCCTCGGATGTGCAGTATATTTACTGTGATTCCTTCTACTGCGGGAGAGCCAGTGCCCGGGCCATGCTCAAAGTTTGTCTTCACCATTCTCTGCATCTTACTCATTTTTCTATTTTTTCAATTGTTTTTTATCCTAATCATGAAATCAACACACCCTCAGTATGGAACACAGAAAAGGAATAAGAACAACAGTCGCCCACAATGTCACCAAAGGTGCAGACATTTTATGCGTTTTCTCCACGTATGACGATATCCTCTGAATCTCACGCTGCATTTTTAACACACCCGGGAGACCTCTCTGAATCCAAACGATGTAAAAGTTTAGATTTTATTCTTCACGTTCACACGGAAGTCAAAGACTCGCGGGGGGGAAGAAAGCTGGCATCCGGCGAACGAGCCTGGGCACCGGGGCTCTCCCCGGGGCTCTGCGGTCCGTCAACCGCGCCCCGCTCCGCAGCCGCCTGAGGTGAGTAGCCAAGGGCAGGCGAGCCGGGAGGGCGGGGGCGGAGCTTGCCTGGATTGCGAGTAGGAGGAGGAGCTACAGAGCTGTCACCAATCAGAGCCCGGCTTTGTTTTCTCGTGCCGACCAATGAGGGAGTTCTGTTTGAGAGGCTCTCTTCAGGTCTGCGACGCCTACCCCTTTCGCAGCTTATCAGCAGGCGTCTCTTACAAAGCTACCGCGGCGCTCAGGCCCAGCGGGCGGTGCGGCCTCAGTCCCGCCCCGCCCCCCGGCCGCGGCCCCGCCCTCCAAAGGGCGGGGGCCGAGTGGGTTCCTCGCTGGGCCGGAGGTGGGGGCCGGGCTCCCGCTGGGCTCGTGCGTCCTGCGCTCGCCGTGGCGGTGCGAGCCCGCCGGCTCCGGATTGTCCTCTGCGGCGGCGGCGGTCGCTGCCTCCTTGCCTCGGGCCCGGGCTGCAGGGGCCGGAGCGAGCGCCTCCCGCGGACCGCGGCCGCCCAGGGCAGGTAAGGGGCGCCGCGGGCTGCCGCGCGGTCCGACTGCTGGGTCGCTGCGGGCGGGGGTCCACTCTCCGCGCTGCTCCGCCGCCGGCCGAGCAGAGCCGGCAGCGCTCCTGCCCGCGTCCCGCCCGCCTCGAGGCGCCTCCGCCCGGGAGCCCGCGGCGTCGGCGGCACCTTGCGGCGCGGTGGGGGCGGGGCCGGCGGGGGAGGGGCGGGCGCGCGGGCGGGACCCGGGACCCCGGACTCCGGGGGGAGGCGGCGCCGAACCGGGGCGGGCACGGGCAGGCGGAGCGGGACTGCGGAGCGGGTCAGAGCCGGGCTCCGAGGGACGGGGACTGCTGGTGAGTAGCGCCGAGCCGGCGGCCGATCTTCCCCTCAGCGAGAGAGGCGTCTTCGCTCGGGTCGAGCTGTGGCACGTTTGCCGGAGACGGCGCTTGGCTGTGCGATGTGCACGTTAACGTTATTTACTTATTTAGCTATTTTTTAAATTGAAAGCAGCCTCTCACGTGAACTTGTTTGGGGCTTTTCCTGTCAGCGCCAGGTGCACCGGCCGCGTAGCTCACCTTTGGGCCTAGGTGGGGGCCGTGCGGTAGGACCCGGGGGGGGGGGTCGTTCCTGAGGATGCCGCGAGGGTGTGAAGGGTCGTGGGGTGGGACCTGCCTCTGTCACTCTGCCATGGTGGGCGTAAAATTGTGATTCTTCTTTCTTATTTTAAAAACAGCGTTCAAATTAAAAAAAAAAAAAGCTTCTCTAAACCCTGTCCCCGGACTTTAGGCTGTAGGGATGCACCTGCTACTCATGCAGTAATACTTCGCAGAGAAATCCTGGGCCATTCCATGATTTGATTTACTTATAAAGAGGCACATTGAATTGCTGGTACCTTGCCTTTGACGTGCTGAATATACCATTTGTTCACAACCGAATGATGGAGGTCACTGAGTTTTAGCAGTAATGTCACTGTGATGGCCCTTGGAGAGTGTTCTCTCTGTCCAGGTCAATTCTGATTCTACAAAACAGAATTTTTTTCCGTTTAGGTCTTTTAGTTGAGAATCTCATTGCACTGTGTCAGTTGCAGCATGCCATCTCTGTTCTCCTGAAGTAGGCTGCGCACACCATGCCCATTTTCCAGGTGCACAAGCTGAAAGCCCGAGACGTGAAAGGAATTCTACTCCAGTCACTTGACTCCTACTTCATTTTATACCTGTGATGGATTTAATCCAAGATCTGGGTAAGGTTCCCACCATCAGGCAAGCTTTTGCATACCAGTTTGATCACATGTACACCAGTCAGAGGTGGAGATGGTTGTTTTCAAGTAAAGAGATATTATCTCTGAGGTTTGTTTGTTTTTTTTTTTTTTCCCCTCCACCTAGGTTGCTAAGATAGTTTGCATTTTATCAGAAAGGTAATTTTCCACACAGGCAAAACAAAATGAACAAAACTCAATGCTATGTGAAAATCTCTGTGTTAAATTTTGGGAGGCTTTCCAAATGAGAGAACCTTATTTATGTTTGCATCTCTGGCTTAGCAGTGGACTTTGGTACAATTGAATTGAATTGAAATGGAAATAATTAATATGCTGAAGGCAAATGCAAATGAAGTGTAATGTATTTTGGTCATGACTTATGGCTTTGTTTTGGAAAGTGTTTACTGTAAATTTATAGAAAGGTTGAAAAATAATTTCTTAATTAGAATAACTCAAGCAAGGGAGTTTGGGGATTAGTGTAGAGCTGGTTTAAATGGGTAGTTGGGAGCAACCTCTTGCATGATGTCAAGGCTTAGGGAACTGTAAAAAATTGTTAGGTTGTGTTAAATTTAATTATCGGGAACATGAAAATGGCTTATGAATTACTGAATTGCCGAACTGTTCTAATCATGAAGTTATGTCTTATTTTGTGGCTAATACATCTGTTGCATGTTACATACACATTTTGACATCACTTATTTGTGAAACACGTAAGGCATCTCTTACCAAAGGCTGTCAGTCTACCTCTGCGTTTATTTACCTATTTATGCTTTAGTGCCTTTACTTAATATTCTCTCACCAGTCAAGTTAAAATTTGTAGCACCCTAACAAAAATTCCCATAAAGAAATTTTTATCATCTGTTCATTTGTAAAGAAAATGAGTCCTTCTGATGAGCCCAGCCCTCCTTCACT
>NW_012150285.1:7604228-7614644 GCF_000956105.1 Propithecus coquereli
GTCCCGTTCTGCTGCTCTTGTGGTGCTCCACTTTGGATAATGGGCTTAAGTTTAATCCAGGAAAGTGTAAGAGGTACTAGATCACTGTCATTTCTTATGATTGAGTAATATTCCATTGTGAACATATACCAAATTTTGATAATCCATTATAGTTACGATATTACCTGACTTCCACTAGATGGTGCACTGGATGCTGCTTTTTGGAGAGTTCAAACAGTTTTTTTTTTCTTATTATAAACATTTCACTGACAAAGATACAAATAAATGTACAGCAGCTGTTTCGCCAGTAATTACAATTCAGACAGAATTGCAATGAATGACTTCAGTGAGTTTTAGTAGCTTATTTGGAAGGAAAGGGGAGCTTAATTTAAAGTGAAGGAAATTGTTAGTATGAGCATACCTTATTTTATTGTGCTTCACTTTGAAGACATTGCATTGTTTTTGTGCATTGTTTGATGGCTTGTGGCAACCCTGTGTGGAGCAAGTCTGTTGGTGCCATTTTCGCAACAGCATGTGCTCACTTTGTGTCTCTCTGCCACGTTTTGTTAACTCTTGCAATATTTCAAGCTTTTTCATTATTATGTCTGCTATGGTGGTCTGTGATCAGTGATCTTTGATGTTACCATTGTAATTGTTTTGGGGTGCCATGAACCGTGCCTGTTTAAGACATCGAACTTAATTGATAAATGTGTGTTGTGTGTTCTGACTACTCCACCCATCAGTTGTCCCCTCTCTCTCTCCTTCTCCTCAGCCTCCGTATTTCCTGAAACACAACAGTACTGCAGTTAGGCCAGTTAGTAACCCTACAATGTCCTCTAAGTGTTGAAGTGAAGAGTCGCATGTCTCTCACTTTAAATTAAAAGCTAAACATGATTAAGCTCAGTGAGGAAGGCATGTCCAAAGCTTAAATAGGCTGAACGCTAAGGCTCTTGTGCCAACAGTTAGCCAAGTCGTGAATGTAAAGGAAAAGTTCTTGAAGGAAATTAAAAGTACTACTCCAGTGAACCCATGAATGACAAGAGGGCAAAACAGACGTACTGCTGATATGAAAAAAGTCTTAGTGATCTGAACAGAAGATCAAACCAGCCATGACATTCCATTAAGTCAAAGCGTGATCCAGAACAAGGCACTGACTCTCTTTAATTCTGCGAAGACTGAGAGAGGTGAGGAAGCAGTAGAAGAAGAGTTGGAAGCCAACAGAGGTTGTTCATGAAGTTTAAGGAAAAGCTGTCTCTATAATATAAAAGTGCAAGTTGAAGCAGCAAGTGCTGATGGAGAAGCTGTAGCAAGTTATCCTGAAGATCTAGCTAAGATCACTGATGAAGGTGGTTACACTAAATAACAGATTTTCAATGTACACAAAACAGCCTTCTATTGGAAGAAGATGTCATCTAGGACTTTCATAGCTAGAAAGGAGAGGTCAGTGTTTGGCTTCAAAGAACAGGCTGAGTTTCTTGTTAGGGACTAATGCAGCTGAAAATTTTAAGTTGAAGCCAGTGCTGATTTATCATTTGAAAATTTTAGAGCCCTTAAGAATGATGCTAAATCTACTCTGCATGTGCTCTATAAATGGAAGAATGAAGCCTGGATGATAGCACATCTCGTTGCAGCATCATTTACTAAATATTTTAAGCCCACTCTTGAGACCTGCTGCTCGGAAAAAATGATTCCCTTTAAAGAATTACTGCTCATTGACAATACACCTAGTCACCCAAGAGCTCTGATGAAGATGTACAAGGAGATCAGTGTTTTTGTTCACGTCTACCAACACAACATCCATTCTGTGGCTCATGGATCAAGGAGTAATTGCGACTTTCAAGTCTCATTATTTAAGAAATACATTTTGTAAGCCTGTACCTGCCATAGACAGTGAGTCCTGTGATAGATCTGGGGAAAGTAAATTGAAAACCTTCTAGAAAGAATTCACTATTCTAGTTGCCATTAAGAACATTCATGATTCATGGGAGGAGGTCAAAATAGCAACACCAACAGGAAATTGGAAGAAGTTGATTCCAGCCCTCATGCATGGCTTTTGAGGGGTTCAAGACTCCAGTGAAGGAACTAACTACAGATGCGGTGGGACTAGCAAGAGGACTTTTAATAGAATGGGAAGTGGAGCCTGAAGATGTGACTGAATTGCTGTTATCTCATAATAAAATTTGAATGGATGAGGAGTTGCTTCTTACGGATAGCAAAAAAAGTGGCTTAGAATATTCCATAACCTTAGTTAATAAAGTAGTGGCAAGGTTTGAGAAAATCGATCCCAATTTTGAAAGAAGTTCTGTGGATAAAATGCTACCAGAGCATCGCATACTATAGAGAAATCTTTCATGAAAGAACGAGTCAATCGGTGTGGCACGCTTCATTGTCGTCTTATTTTGAGATATTGCCACAGCCACCCCAACCTTCAGCACCCACCACCCTGATCAGTCAGCAGCCATCGACATCGAGGCAAGACCCTCCACCAGCAGAAAGATTCGGACTCACTGAAGGCTCAGATGATTGTTAGCATTTTTTTAAATAATAAAGCATTTTAAAATTAATGTATGTACAGTGCTTTTAAAAAATATACTATTGCACAAATAATAGACTGCAGTATAGTGTAAACATAACTTTATATGCACTGGGAAACCAAAACATTCGTGTGACATTGTGATATTCGTTTTACTGAGGTGGTCGGGAACCTAACCTGCAGTATCTCTGAGATATGCCTGTAATTTCAGACATAACTTCTACTACAAAGCTCTCTGGTTCTCCCTGTGGGCAGGAAGCCACACCAGAGTGATTGGTCCTGATTTATGGTCCTGATTTATGTATAGTTGAACTTTTCTTTTTTAATGGCTTGCGTTTTGTGAAAGTCTTCTGTGAGCTGGGATTGCAGTATTTGAGCACAGTCTTAGGCTTTGCTTTCTTGGATTACTGATTCTTTAAAAGAAGTGGATAAATGTAGCAAGATTATACATTAACTACTATTATGAACAGATGCTTCGGGAGAAAAAAAATTTCTGGCGTGTATAAGTTTTTTTCTTGAAAAGTCATTTAATCTATTTTTTAGGAGAACATTATTACCATATTGCTTTACTTATGAAAGACGGGGGTATTCTTTTCTCTCTGATATGAGCTATTAGGCTTGCTTGTTACTGTTACAGAAGGGAGATGAAAAAACATAACTGTTGCTTTGATAAAAAGCAATAACCATTTTTAGGTGTAGAAGTGGCAGTGTTAGTGGAAAATAAAGACGAGCTGGGATGATTACATTTTGCAAGATGTTTTGAAGAAAACACTGGATTTTTAAAAGGAAGGATAGAAATCTAAATGAGAAAGTCTTTATTTAAGTGTTTGGAGTGCGTGTTTATTTCAGTTACACTGTGTGGGTGGGGAAGAGAGCAATGGTAATTTGTTTCTTGGAACCACTAGCTGGCTCTCGGGATTTGATTTGTTGGTGATTCGGGAGAGGGAAATTAAATAGGGTCCAGCCCTTGGGTGAGCGTGGGCATCGAAAGATGGGTGGTTGTAACTAGCCAGGCAGATTAAAAGCCTGCCCTCATGTGAAGGTCTCTTCACCTTTGACAGCCACAATCAGGTCAGTAAGCATTTTAAGGCAGGTTTATGGCTCTCCTGTGGTCCAAACTTGGGCTAGCTACTCCTTAATGTTCAAATTTATATTTTCAATTTTTGAAATAAGTAGGATCCTGAACTTTATAAAATTAATGACTTGAGTATGCGAGTGAATACCTTCAAAGAGTTACTTGGTTTATGGTAGATTTCAAGATATGATAGGTGCTAGAATATACTTACTTCTCCTACTCTTTCTTCTATCCCTGTAACAGCATCAAAAAGGCGTTATTAGAAATAGGCAAACTTGAATACATGTAGAGCTATACTGCTCAAATTGAGAACTTGAGTTGGGGAAAGAGCTTTGCAAAGAGAAGTGTCTGGGAGGTGTTATAACAGGCAGGTGTAGGTAGGGCAGGGAAACGTTAGCCCCTCTTGCTGTAGTGGGCACTGTTAGAGGCTCTGATATGTCATTAGGGGTTGATTAGCTTCATTTGTGATTAAAAACACCCTTTTTGAAAGACAGTTCCTCTATATTTCTACTTAAAGCGGTTTGAATCTTGAGAATCAAATATTTCTGAGGGTTGTAACTTCTTTTTTGGCAATTGGAAATTTGTTGAAGTGATGTAGAAAAAATTTGGAGTTGAGCCCAGGCGAAAAAGGATTATGGAGTTATGGCCCAAGATTTATAAAGCTGCTGCTGCTGATATTCAAAATATTTTTCTTCTTTTCCTATTATGGCTTCTGATTTAACTTTTGAAGAGTCAGTTCAGACCTCTGTGCTCTTTGCATGTTTTGAATTTAGCTCAGTTCCCTGTAAGGCCCATCAGAATATACTTTTTGTACATTCTATAATCAGGGTACAGATTAGGCATTTTGTCAGGTTTGGGAGAGAGACGTTGTGGGCAGTGGGCAGTGAGCAAATGAATTAATGTTATTTTGATTTATTTATAGTCATTTTAAATAGGAGAAAAATTATATATTTTGGAATTTCCAAAATGGTAATCATTTTATTTTTAACATTAAGCTTAGTCTGAAACGTTTAGACCAGTGGTTCTCAAACTGTAGCATGCCTTGAAACCACGTGGAGGGCTGTGGAACCTTCGGTGGCTGCCCTGCAGCCCAGAGGTCTGGGTGGGTCCTGGCAGTTTGCATTTGTAATGAATTCCTAGGTCTGGTGTTGCAGTTGGTCCCAGGGTCACCCTTTGCAAACCACTGAGCGGATCCCAGGGGGATGTAGGTGTGTTGGTTCACACAGGCTTCGACGTTTGAAAGATCTGGATTTGAATCCCTCCTCTGCTGCTTGCTAGTTCTTCGACTTCAGGCAATTTCTTAATCTCTGTGTTTTCATCTCTAAAGTGGAAATAATACAGTTATTGTGAATATTAAGTGAGCTCAAATGTGTAGAAGCTCGTAGAACCGTGCCTGGCAGATTGCAAGCAGGTTGGCTTGTAATCGTAAAAATCACTTGGTGAATGAAATAAGAAGTAGAATCCTGAATCTTATAAAATTGAGATAAGGACAGAACATTTTTTATGTATCCTCATTTCTTAGCACTGTGCTGGGGAAAAAATATACATACTCTGTTGATATTTAATGAATGGAGGAAAAGTTTGTGGATCCTAGTAGTTTTCCAGAAACATTTTTTTAGAGACAGATTATTCATATAGGTGGTGCCTTCCTCTGTCTCCCCAAAAAGGTAGAATTCTTTGGTCACAGTATGTTGGACTCTCACAATAATCATTATTGTCTGCACTTCATATAACAGGAGTTTCAAAGGTTGTTCCTGGGAGTTAAATTACAGGAAGTACCTGAAAGTCCTTTTTAGAACACACTCTTGCCTGTAATATGACAGCTTTGTATTTAATGACCTTGAGTGCAGTTCCTAAGCATCTCTTCCCCCAGCTTGCTGAATGCCTGGTTAATTTTCTCACTGCAGATCTGGGGCAGCCCACCTCTCTTTGGTGATCCTCTGAAAAGTAGACCCCCCCCCATCACTCTCTGTCACTGTCACTCATTTCCTTTGTAGAGGTTACCACACTCTTATCATCATCTTATTTGTTTATTTCTGTTGTTTCCTTCACTAGAATGTAAGCTCTATGAGGACAAGGACCTGACCTTTGCTCCTGGGTCCCCAACATGGGGCCCAGTGCTTGCTGTGCAGGGGCTGAATCCTGCTGGTTCAATGAAGGAATGTATGACACGGACCCCTCCCTCCTTCCCCACCCCAAGTCAGGTGCTCAGACTTGAGTTAATGCTTAGTTCATGGCACATGATCATGGTTGGTCCGTGCAGAGTCTCCTGCTTTATTTTATTGTATCGTTTCCTTTCGTCATCTGTCTACATTCCTGGTCTCCCTTGCCCCCATGGGACCCTCCCTCCAGCGGGTGCATAATTTCATTCAGCACTGCCACATTGTTATCCCAAGCAGCTGTGCTCCTTGACACTCTCACCAGCTGTTGCTCCCCTCATTCTTGCTGGCACTTGATATTTTCTGACCTTATAATTTTTTCCAATCTGATGTAACAGATGGAACAACAGGCACAAAGTGCTATGTTATTGTTCTTATTTGCGATTCTCTGATTACTAATGCAGTTGAGTATCCTATCACGTGCTGTGTGTGTTTCCCTTTTGGTGAGTTGGGCATTTATGTATTCTTTGCCTCTTTTTCGATTAGCTTTTCCTCTCTTTTTCCTTTTCTGCCCTGATTAACAGGAGCTTTTTGTTTGTTTTTGCTTTTGGTATATTCTGGATGTTAATCTCTCGTTGGATTTTATTTTTCTTTAATTTTTTTTTTTAGTGACAAGGACAAGGTCTTGTTCTTTTGCCCAGGACGGAGTGCAGTGGCCGGATCACAGCTCACTGCACCTTTGAACTCCTGGGCTCAAGTGATCCTCATGCCTCAGCCTCCCGAACTGCTGGGACTGTAGGCATGATCAACCGTGCTGGCTCTTCTTGTTGGATTTTAAATGGTGCAAATATCTTTTCTTAGTTTTTTACCTGTCACATTTTTTCTTCAATATTGAACAGAATCTTTAATTTCGTTATGATCCATCCATTTTTTTACCTTCTGGGTTTTGTTTAGGAAACATTCTCCATTCCTAGTTGACAAGGATACGTTTCTACATTTTGTTCGATGGCAAACCAACCTTCCCCAGTCTCATTTACTAAATCACCTAGTGGTTTGTGATGCCACCTCTATCATGTATCAAGGTCCACACACACACACTCCCCCCTACTCCCACGTCCTCCCACCTCTCTATTTTTAGGCCCCCTGCTCTCTTCTGATCAGTTTGCTCCAGTTCTAAATCCACAGCAGTTTTGTTTTTATTGCTACCACTTTTTTTTTATATGTATTGATATCTAGAAGGGTGAGTCCTTCCTGTTTTCTTTTTAAAAAATATTTAAAATTGTTTTCAGCCATGGCTGTATATTAGAATTAACTAGGTAGTTTTTAAAAAACATATGTCCCATTTACCACAGATGAACTGGATTGTAATCTCTAGGGAGTGGAATCCAGCAATTGTGCTTTTTAAAACTTCTCTGGTGATACTCATGGATAGCCAGAATTGAAACCACTTATTAGTGATATTTATGTTTTTTTTCAATGGAGTTAAAATTTTTTTCCATAATGATCTCGTTGCCTTTGTTAGATTAATTCCCAGGTATTTCAGCTTTTGTTTCTATTGTGAATCCCAGTTTTTTCTATTATATTCTCTATTGTATTTTCCCCTGGTGTAGGGTTGTCCTGTACATACACACACACACACACACACACACACACACACACACACACACACACACACCCCAGTTTTTATATATACAGTCATGTTAACGATAGGGATACATTCTGAGCAACGGGTTGTTAGGTGATTTTGTCATTGTGTGAACATCACAGAATGTACTTAGACAAACCTGAGTGGTATAGCCTAGCACCTCCCTAGGCTATATGGCATAGCCTGTTGCTCCTAGGCTACAAACCTGTGCAGCAGGTTGCTACACTTAATACTGTAGGCAGTTGTAGCACAGTGGTAAGTATTTGTATATATAAACATATCTAGACATAGAAAAAGTATAGCAAAAATGCAGTATAAAAGATAAAAAATGGCACGCTATAGGGCACTGACCATACATGGAGCTTGCAGGACTGGAAGTTTCTCTGGGTGAGTCAGTGATTGAGTTGTGAGTGAACGTGAAGGCCTAGGACAGTACTGTACACTACTGTAGTCTTTCAGCACTGTGCACTTAAGCTACACTCAGTCTCTTTGAAAAATATTTTTCTTTCTTCAATGATAAATTAACCTTAGCTTACTGTAACTTTTTTTGCTTTATGAACTTCTGTTTTTAACTTTTTCAGTATTTTGTAATAACACTTAGCGTAAAGCACAAGTACATTATATAGCTGTATAAAATATTTTTTCTTTATATCCTTCTATGAGCTTTTTTCTATTTTTAAAATTTTTAATATTTTTCCTTTTTGAACTGTTTTTGTTGAAAACTAAGACGCAAACACATGAGTCTCGACCTGTGCAGGCCCAGGATCATCAGTGTCACTGTCTTGCACCCCCACATCTTGTCCCACTTGCATGGTCTTCGGGGGCAGTAACAGGCATGGAGCTGTCATCTCCTGTGATGACAGTGCCTTCTTCTGGAATGTCTCCTGAAGGACCTGCCTGGGGCCGTTTTACAGTTAACTTTTTTTTTTAATAAGTAGAAGGAGTACACTTTAAAATAGGAATAAAAAATACGGTGTAGCAAATACATGAAGCAGTGACGTAGTCATTTATTACCATTATCAAGTATTATGTACTTCAGTAACTGTATGTGCTGTACTTTTATGTACCTGGCAGCGCAGCATCACCACAAACACGTGAGTATAGGTTGTGCTATGACATTAGGACATATCTGATGTCATCAGGTAGTAGGAATTTTTTAGCTCCGTTACAGTCTTATGGGACTACTGTCGCATATGTGGTTTGTCATTGACTGAAATGCTGTTATGTGGAGCCTGACTATATTTTTAATATCTTTTGTAGGTAATCTTGCTGAACTCTTACTGGTTTTAATGGCTAGCTTTTCTTTCAGATGTTCTATATAGATGATTATTTCATCTTTAAATAATGGATATTTGTCTTTTTTTTGCAGTTCTTATTTTAGCTTTTGTATTTCCTTGTCTGATATATTTGCCTAGGTTTGTGGTAATGTGTTGAGGAGTGGTAGGATTAGTGGCCTCTTGATCTTGTTCCCAACTTTAAATGGAATTCACCTTTAATATCTCCTTTAATTGGAAGATTTTTCTTTTCTTTTTTTTAAAAGTTGTTGTGACTTCATGGGCTTGGACAAAGTTGAGAAATGAGCACAGAATCCTCTTTCTGGTTTTGGTGAGATAACTGTCATAGATGGGATATAACTCTTAACCCTGACAAGTTATAGTTGTATATATTGAGGTTTTTAAATTAGATATTTGAATTATTAGGCTTTTCCAAGGTTAAGGTATGCCTAATGAGTATCTAGTTGAAAGCCATCATGTGTTTGGGAAAATAAGTGGAAATTATTATGCATCTTAAACTGTGTGAATTTAAAAAAATTATTGAAATATAATATATACGTAGAAGAATGCATATATCCTAAGTGTACAGGTTATCAAATTTTCACAAACAAAATGTGAGGAAGCAGAATGTTAACAGGACCCCAGGAGTCCGCTCATGCTTTTGTGACAGGATGGAGTAACAGCGGTGGTTTTGGCAGCTTGTATTAATACAGTGAAATCATACAGCATATAGACTTTTTTGTGTCTCTTTCCCTCAACATTGCATTTGTGAGATTCATCTCTACAGTCATGAGCATTGTGGAGTTTATACTTATGTATATGTAATTTTAAGACTTAAAAATGTGGGTGGTTTATCTGAAAATGTCTTCCTTAGTTCTGTCAACCCATAAGTTAGTTCTCTCTCCTTGGTGGGCCATGGTAGTACATGGCATGTTTCGCTAGGAAATAGGAAAGCACTTACAACGTTGTTTTGTAATTATTTATGTTTGTGTCTTCTCTTAGGTTATCAGATACTTATGCAAAGACATTGTTCGTTTCCTATACTTGGTACCTGGTGTGTTCTCAATAGATGGTAACAATTTTGTAGATGCGTAGCAGTTCTGCAGAATTTACATTCCCTGTGAGGTTGGTTTGTTAACGTACCTTTAATATTTCTCCAATTTGCTTTTGGTTAGAGTTCCCACCTGAAATGATGTAGGTTTGATTGTTTCCTCCCTAGTTAATGTTCCTGACTGAATCATCCTCTCCTAAGGAGCTGCTTTTCCTGGTCTCATAAGCATCAGCTCTTATATTAATTATTGTTTTGTGCACACCTGGGAGCCCATTTTCTCTACATTTTTGCATATTTAGCATTTGCTAGTGTATGTTACTATTAGATGCAAGCTAAGTTTATATAAGCAGTTGTTCATTATAATATTTTAATATCCCAAAAATTAGAAACAACCTGAATGTGCAGCAGTAGGCATTTCTTCTTCTTCTCTACAGGAAGTGTTAGGGTGGCAAAAGATCACAAAATCATGCAATCAGGATAATCCTAATTTTGTAATAAATTTATTTTTACGTAAAACTCTAAATTGTTCATGTCCTATTAATTCATATCTTTGTGTGAATGGTCAAATGAAAACAGTTCCGATAATATCAGTAATGGGCATTAAGATTCTAGGTGAACTATTTCTTTGTTAATCTGTTTTCTCCTAAAATTTCATAATAACATATAGTCATTTTTTATGATAAGAAAACAGCAAATAAAATGATGACTGCATAGTAATCTGGGGTGGGAAGGTGGGAGTAAGATTGGCCATGAATCGAAG
>NW_012150285.1:7617239-7637818 GCF_000956105.1 Propithecus coquereli
GTCTCCTTGTGTCCTTTGTGTGTGTATGTGTGTGTGTTAAGAACACTTAACATGAGATCTACTGTCTCAACAAATTTTTAAGTACATAATACCTTCTTAATTATTTTCCAGTAGGGAAAGCTGTCATGTTCTTGGTGGCAGATAAAATTTTTCAAAAAATCTAATTTTTGCTAGAAGGCTTGAATTTTATCCTCAGCAACAGATATGTCTTTTTTTTTTGAAGCAATAGGCTTACTTCATTTTTGAGAAAGTATCTGCCAGTTACCCAACTTTCAATACTGATAGTTTGTCTTTCAATTGTTATTTCTTGTAAAATTGATACTCTATGAAAAAAGCTGCTAGTTCAGCTTGCTGGTCCAATAGTTGGCACCGGTTCTTTTCCTTGAGACAGCCTTCATACTTCAGTGTGCAGCACCACCCCCTTCGTGTGGACCTACTGTTTCATCACCCAGAATGTTAAACAAGTTAAAAAAAAAAAAGACACACTCAAGGGTGGAGATTTCATGAAATTGTTAATTTTCACTTGTTTCATCAGGGACATTCTTATATGAAACTGGTCTTTTTTTCCGGTGTGAGTTCGCAGCGGTAACACCACCTGTACAGTTGGTGCCACTGCCTTGATTCATCCTAAGGGGCCAGCAGTTTTACACACCCTTGCTTTTATCATCTTCAGTGCTAATGTCAGTCTAATGAAAATGACAAATGACCTCGTAGCATTGTAAAGGCAGTTTTAATGTCATGGATGTCCTGAAAGGTTCTTGAGGGCCCGCGGGCTGTTGTGGGGAACAGGGGCTCACAGCATCTCTTGCCAGTGCAGTTAGGGGCCAGCTCCTCATGGATCCCTGTGCTCTGAGCTTGCTGCCCTGGATCCAGCTTCCTCACTTACTCACCCTAAAGCTGTCTTATTAGGAGCAGGGAGCAACTCTTCTTGGCTCAGCGATATTGTATTTTTCCCAGTGAAAGGAAGTTTAGTAACACCAGGAAAGAAAATATTTCTGAGGTAGGCAACTCCTGTATGAAGTTGTAAATTTCGCTGTCTTATCAGGGTGAATACATCTATAAACGTGCTTATACGTGGTCGACTTTCCTCATCTTTTAAGATGATGATAATCACAAAGAACTTGAAGAAATGTTCAGTTCATTTATTAAGAAGTATTTGGTAACATCATCATTACTAAATAATAATAAAAAGAAACAGGCTGCCACCTGTTGTAATGCTCTTTATTTAATGCATGGTTTAACATGTTCTTCTGTTCTTTTATTTCCTGTAAATAGTAATCAGATCCTGACTTGATTCAGTTTCTGTTTTTTGGCAAAACTGCTTCATAGGTGGTGGAGTGTACTTCTAACCAGAGGCAGGTAGTTTTGGTTGTCTGTCTTTTTATAGTGTTCATGATCATTGATAATCATTGCCTAGATCCATTATTTTATCAGGGGTTTGCAAAATGATGATATTTTAATTCTGTCTTCCTTATTTAGTTACTAAAATATTTTTATAAAGAGAAACTTTCCCTTGTCAACTATCTGAGATATAGTTAGTGTAGAAAAGGTAGGTTAAATGTCTGATCCTTTTTCTTTTCTTTTTTTAAAATCAGTTTTCAATGTTATGAGTTGGTCTCTTAAATTACAGGACGAGACTGCTCAGGATGAGTAAATTAAATTTTTCTTGGAAATACTAAATTGCACTGGTTTTTAGAAGTGAATCTAAAGGAAACTATTAATAGCAAAGGCCTTTTCTTATATTCTGAAAGTAGCTTAATTCATTGGAAATAAAAAATAATGGTAGAAACATCTTGGGGCTATTAAAGGAATTGGAATTAGAATTTTTTTGAATTAAAACAATTTTTTTCTTGTCTTTAGAATAATGTATTTATTGCATGTATAATTATGTATCTTGCATTCTGAGAGCAATTTTGAAAGGCATCCTTGCCTTCAAGGTGCTTATAATAAAATAGATGAAAAGTTGATCTTTATTGTTATTATAATATACGTTGTTACTGGCAGTCCATGGGTAGAAAGACAAACAAACAAGTTCTGTTTGCTACAGTATTTCCCCGTCTTTAAAGTCTATAATCTTGAGAAATGGACGATAGAGGATGAAATATCGTTTTCTTTGGAGAAAAGGAGAGCAGTAGGTGAGAGCGATTGTTGGGAGGGGCAAGTCGGTGGAACCAAAGAGGTTCTCTTGGAGTGAGGGCGAGAGGGAGGGGAAGGTAGACAGGTCCTTTCGCATCCAGGTGCAGACACTTCCCTGGCGTTCCTGCTCTTGCTGACTGTGGTGTGAAACAGGTCCTCCTGCTTCAAGCCAGACCTGTTTTAAACCGCTCCTCCCTCCCTGAATTCCTTCTTATACTTTGAGTGATGGCTGAATACACAATACTTAGTGCCTAGACAACTAAAGATTATATAAATGTGTGTGTACATGTGTGCACTCCCTCCTGGGAACAGGGTAACAGCTGTTCACGACAGTAGGAGTCCCGGTGCCTCTGGCTTTTCCTGTTTCCTCTCCTGTGCATTTCAGCATGGTGTCCTCAGGAAAGCATTTGATTCAGTCATCGATGTGCAACTTGCCACTGAGATCTGTTAAATTGTTTTTGGTTCAGCATCTTACACTTTATAAACGATAACTAGAGTGATTTTGGACTTGGCTTCTGTTGTCCTGGGTTCTTCTGATTTATAGATGGGTATAAAACTGGGTAATGAAATCCAGTCTTGTTTTTGCATATGGAGCTTAAAGTATCCCTGGAGACAGACCGTGAATGACCTGGTGAGACTGCTTATCAAAACAGACACTTTCCTGTCTACTAATAATTTGGGGCAATAAAAGCTTTGCAGTGCTTTAACAGATTGGGACAAGCTTGGCATTTACAGATAAGAGCTGTCATTTATCGATCCCTTCCTGCATGCCAGGCGGCGTGCTAAGCGAGCTCTCCCTAGATGTTCATATTTCATTCTCACAGCCGTCCTTTGAGTATTGTCATTTTCATTTTACAAATGGAAAAACCAAGTCATGGAGAAGTTAAATAATTTGCCCTTGAGTCGTTTAACTAGGAAGTGGTGAAGTCAGAGATTCAAACCCAGGCTACCCACCCTCCTGCACATCAGAGACCAACGTGTGATTTAAATTCATTCTGGAAATTTCTTCCCCTTTATTCATCTTTAATCTTTTTCTTTGGCTGTTTACCTTAATCTGGACAAGCACAAATCTCACCTACTTTGGCCACTGCCAAGACATTTTTCCACCAAAGTGCGCCCTTCATGACAGGAGTTTGCCCAGAAGAAAGGGGGTGGGGTGGGGTGGTAGGTGGCAGGGACATTAAAAAGTAGCCTTCTGCCCGTGGGAAAGTGTTGTGAAATTTTGTTTGATGTAATAGATTAAAAATCACTTTCTATTGTGTATAATCGACATACCAGAAAGATGTCTTTTTTTTTATGCCCATCCCTGAACCACATCCTACACCTCAGGTTGAGTCAGTCTGTAGGATTTTGTCACGATCATATGTGGAGTTTAGATAATTCACTACGTTGGTATAGTGGGGTCAGATTGGGAGGAGGTCACTGATAAGAAACAGGTAGACACTGGGGAGAGTTGGGCTGAGGAGTAAGGGTGGGGGGCAAGGGTGGATTTAATACAGATCTGGGCAGTGTGGTGGGGTGGATTTGATGACTGGATATTGGGATGCTTAGATCTCCAACTTCTGTTTCTTCTTGGTTTCTGCCACTGGTTTTTCTTCATGTTCTTGCCTCTTAATTGTGGGAGTGTCTTCACTCCTTGGCCCACTTATTCACCACCCTCCCACCCCCAGTTGTACCTTCACAGCTGGTTTCAGCTGTCATGTTGGTATGAGTGACTTCCACACCACCTCTGGTTTTAATGAGCTGCAGTTCAGTGAATCCACCTAAGCCCTAATTTGCTGTAGCAAATGTGCAGTTGCTCACTGACTATTTCCCAGATATTTGAATGTCTCAGAGTTAGCATGTTTGATTTTAACTGCTCTTCCCTCCAAACCAGCTATAGCATTTTCAGGTGGTATACAAATTGGTAGGAAGAGAACATTCCCACTTCCACTGTAGATTAGACTCAGGTCCCTGTGTAATTAACCAGGGTGCAGAAATGCTCTAGAAGGGAGGTAGCCATGCTGGCTGGGACAGAAACAATATGTCATGGCGTACTTTTTCTAGTACCTTGGTTCCCACTGAGGCGTGCAGCTGCCTGTCCTAATGTCGGGGATTACATCACAGTTTCATTAGAACTAACAGGAACCATCTGTGCACTTCCTTTTACAGGACCGTTCAAAAACAGCAGGTTCCCTTAGATTTCGAATGAAACTTACCCTCCTCGAGGCCAAAAGCGTCCTTGTGAGGAGAAGGAAGAGTTGGCATTCTTTTTAATGCCTCTCCTTATAGCCTTCCAGTGTCCTGGGTCCTCTGTTTCCACAACTCTCTTCCTCGTTTAATCAACGTCCATTGCCCTGGTCACCCAACTGAAAACCTTAAGGCAATATACCCGAATTGTTAAGAACGTGGGCTGTAAAACTGAACGTTTTGGCTTTCAAATTCCAGCTCTGCTTATTGCTGTTTATTCTTATGAATTTAGGCAAGTTATTTAATCGCTCTAAGCCTCAATTTTCTTATCTGAAACAGGCTAATTAGAGTACCGCCACAAATGACGGTCACGGGAGTTAAACCAGATACACATATATGAAGTACTTAGTATAGTGCCTGACATGTATCAAGGGTCAGTAAGTGGTAGTTGCTGTCCTTAATTAACAACATTGTTGTTAAATACCCTAAAAGGCTGATTTTTTCCATCTCTGCTATCTGGTCAGTAACCATATGTTGTCATCTCTTGCTTGTCACCGTGTGTCGTGTTGTCTCTCCTCTGTGTTACTGCGGCCACCACCTGTGGCCAGATGTTTATTACCTCTTGTCTTGGTTGCAGTAATCGGCTCCTACCTGACTTTCATGGTGTAGAAGTCATCTTCTTTTTGAGGAATGGCCATTGGTTCTTTGGGTCTCCCACACGGAGTCTCAGTTGTTCAGTTTTGGACTTTCAAAGCCTGTTATATTGAGGCCTATATATGGTAATTTTCCATTACTCTTTTCTTTCTTTCTTTCTTTCTTTCTTTTCTTTTTTTTTTTTTTTATGTGCCCTCCATTCTAGTCAGACATAGGATTGTGTTCCAAAGCATGCGTTTTCTTTCTCTTGCTGTCTGAACTGGCCCTGGATTGCTTCGCCAGGCACAGGACCATTTTGTTGCTCATGGGACAGTTTTGACCCTGTTCTGTGGAAGTCTCAATGTGAGCCCTGTCTGGTGTGTGCTTCCCAGATCTGAGATGACCAGGGCCTTGGCGGTTGCACCTCCTCTTGGCTGGGTGCTAGCCTGCCTTTAGGAGTATAGATTCTGGGAAATTTCATTACTCTGTTGCTAGTATTAATCTAGAGTCAAGAGTACTAGAAATCATACCAATCTCCTGTATGCCTGAGCCCTGTTAAAAGGAATTGTTTCTCGAAATTTGAACACAGTTGGCCCTACATATCCACTGGTTTCCCCATCTGTGGATTCAACTAACCGCAGATCGGAAATATTTGGGGAAAAAAATGGATGGTTGTTTCTATACTGAACAGACTTTTGTCCTTGTCGTTATTCCCCAAACAATACAGTGTAATACCTATTTATGTATCATTTCCATTGTATTAGGTATTGTAAGTAATCTAGAGACGATTTAAAGTGTACAGGAGGATGTGTGCAGCTTGTATGCAAATACCGTGCCGTTTTATGTCAGGGGCTTGGGCGTCCATAGATTTTGGTGTCAGAGGGAGGTCCTGGAACCAGTCCACCACGGACAATGAGGAACAACTGTATAACTTCTTTCTATCGTATTGTTCTCCAGACACACACATAATAGAGTGTATGCACAGCAATGTTTCCTTTTTATTTATTTTTGTCCTCTTAGGTGGAGAGGTCTTGTCAGTTGCTGAACTGAATCTTTGGCTGGTAAGAAGAGTGCAATGAAAGAATAAACACATGTTCTCCCTTGTCTCTTCACCCTCCGTCGTCCTGGGCATGGCGGGTGGTCAGGCTTACCTGCTGCGGCGTGGGCAGGTCACCTCCCTGAGCTGTTGTTTTGTTCAGATCGCCTCACCTCACACCTCAAGTTCTTGTGCTGGCTCATGACAGTAGTAATAAGTCTAAGGGATCATTTAGCCACTGTTTAGACTTGAATTTTCCTGGATTTGATGGTAGGGGTGTTTTAAAACTAAGAAATTGAGAGGAGGAAAAATTAATAGATGTGTCCAAGTGTGGGGATTTTGCCCTTGCTCTTCCTTCCGTGGTGTCTGTCTGGCTTCAGTGATTATTGAGTGAATGCGTGGTGTTCTTAAAGAACACGCCGTGCATCTCTCCAGTGAGCAAATGGCTAACCCAAAAGACTAATGCAGAGGTTTACCTCTTAGGGCAATAAGGAGCCACTGTCCTGCAGAATGTCTCTGCGGGTGACTGGCTTTTGAGGAAGGACTTGGAAAGGGGACAGGGACAATGATGAGGATGTGAGGGGGGACATTGGGTTTATCTAGAAGACTTGTCCTTAGTAGCGTCTTCCTTCCTGGATCTTACCCTTAGCTTCCTTAGGAGATGCTGAGGTCAGCGGCCTTTGCTAGTCGCTACCACTGGAGAACTTGCCTATAGTCAAGGCCCACCACTTCAGGAGATCATACTGGAATTTAGTTCTGCTAATTATGTCATTCTATTTCAAGAAATATGTTAGGAGTCCAAAATAGAAATGGCTGCTTGGTGAAGGAGTGAGCTTCACCCTGTTCACCCTGGAGTTACCCAGGCAGGATATGTCAGCTATGTTTCATGTGCTATTTTAATTAGGTGAAAGATATGGAGACTTTTTTATTTTTAATTTGGGTAAAATTTCAGAAATAGCGAATGGCAAAGAGAACACAGTAAGCACCCTATGACCTTTACCCCAAATTAACAGATGTTAACATTTTGGTGTATTTTTTTCAGATTTTTTTTTTTAAATGAAAGCAGTGAAATATTACAGATAAAGTTTGAAATATACTTCTTTTTCCTTTACAGTCTATTTCCCTCTCTCCCCAGAAGCAGTTATTAACATGAATTTATGTGTATCCTTTCAACTTTTTATAAATGTACTTTCACTGTATGTGGATGTTTCCTTAATTTTTAGGACATAGACAGTGTTAAGTGTTTGTTAACATAAATGATACACTGCATTTCATTCTGTTACTTTTAAAAATTTGTCTATTTTGATAATATTAGAGACCAGATGACATTTCAGTTCTAATTTTTTATACTGTCTGCAGATGTCTTCTTTAAGTACCTGGTGGCTAATGTAAATCCATCATTGTTTCCCTGACATTTAATAAAAATCTTTGTATGCCTTAAGTTGATTAGAAATTGAAAAATTAATACTGCCAATAGGTTGAAAGCCTAATGTTTGGCTGAGATTTCCATATGGATTTTAGCAGGCAATGTCAGTATTTTGTGTTCCAAAAAGATGCCGCAAAGATATTGCAACAGGCGTGGAATAGTTTGCAAGGGGCTTGAGTAGGTGGCAGGGAGTTTTCGGCTTGAACTGACATGTGCAGAAGTGCTGTCGCTGGGGCCTCCGTGGGAACTTGCTGTCGTGCGGGTAAGTTTATGCTATTAAAAGCCTTTTTTTCTTTTACGGGTAACAGTTGTTAGTTTTCTGTATTAAAACAATGTCCCTGTTGGTTTAAGAAATACACATGAATATAAGATTAGTATTTATAATATTAATTTCCTCCTTTCTTCTAACTGAGCTCTGGTCTCATCGCCCCTGTTCCCTGTTGAACATTTTCACTTGGATAGTTCATCTTCATCTCATTCAAAAGATCTAAAGTAGAAAAATAGGTCCACTTTTTAATTGGCCCAACTTCTGTTTACGGTACCATTATCCTTTTCGTACTTCAGGTTAGGAACTGTGGACTTACCTTTGAATCTCAACATCTCTTTAATGTTTTACTTTTAGAACTGCTTTTGGCCCATCATATCCTCTTGTGTTATAATCTCACTGCTCTCCCTCTACTCGCATTCTGCTCACCTCCGGTCTGGATTACTACAGCTGCTGCCTTGCCGAGCGTACGGCCTGTAATTTACCCTGTGCTCTGTTATTAGGCTTTAAGACGTTGCTCACATCACATTATTTTCGTGGAGGACTTCTTCCTGTGGACTTGCAAGGGCTTTGAAGTTGCTGTATTCAAACCCCAGTTCTTCCACTTCCCACTGTCTGACCTTGAATATGTTGTAAATGTTTCTAAGACTCAGCTTCCTCACGTGTAAACAGAGGCAGTAATGATAGTGTTTAGGTTATAGGGGGTGGGGCTCCAAATCAGAGAATGTACTTCCAGTGGTGGCTGGTACAGTCAAAGATTAGGGCTACTGTCCCTAATCCTATCAAGTTTTAATCCCTTTATCTGAATTTCATCATTCTTCATATTGTGCTGCTCTCTAAGTATTCAGCTTTAACCTTTAAAAATGTAAACTTGTTCTGTGATCAGATCAGTGTCTCTGGCCCTTTTTCCCCCTCCTTTCAGATCCTACCGATGTTGCGTGACATGTGAATAAGCATACCCATGTGTGGGCGTGTGCATAGTTTTTCATCTGTAGCATCTTCCTCTGTTTACATTTTACTCGTCCTTTGATAATCCAACTCAAAGACTCTCTTTTTGTTTTCTTTTTTCAGTGCTACTTATTGTGATCTATTAGTTTGTTTTTATGTAATGTCATCTTGTTAGTTTACTACCTTATATGTAGAATGCTATTTCTCATCTCAGCCATAAGCCCCATCTGGGCTGGGCCCCTATTTGGGATTACTTTTATAGCCTAACCAGTGCTAAGTATTTATTAATGTCTTAATAAAAGCTTGGCCATGTTTACGCTTGGGATAAGAAGCATGTGACAGTCTTTTTGGTCAAATGAATGAGTTTTCATATTTATTGTAGATCTAATACATGCTAGGTACACCTAGAAGTATCATAATGTGTGGGATAGACAAGGTGTCTGCACGCGTGCACACATACCCAATTTTGTGTTTATTTAAAGATTGCCCTTCAGAATTGTGTAACCAGTGGGTTGGAGGTAGATAATAGTAGATCTGTAGAGAGATCATTTGGGAACTTGTTCAGGTGTTAGAGAATGGTGGCATAGCGTGTGGTGGCAATGCAGATGTGGGAAGATGACAGGACACGGTGATTGACTGGACATAAGAGGTAAGGGAGAGGCAGGACTCACCTGCACCCCAGAGATTTCTGACTTGGGCATCTGGGTGAGTGGCCATGCCCTTCACTGAGAAAAGGGTACGCCGGCAGCACAGGTCTGGTGGTGACCAGACAGCGGAGGTGGCAGAAAGAAATGTCCATTTTTAAATGTGTTGAGTTTGAGGTGCCTGCGCATCAGGTGAAGATGACGCTTGGTTATATGGTGGTTTGCGGTGGGGACAGAGACCTGGAGATGTCAGCTTAATGGTGATAATTGCAGCCAAATTTATTATTCTTTAGTGGCAACATTTTCAGTTTCAACAATGCCTCTTAAGCTTGGACTGTGAACATTTCAGCTGACTCATTTCACCAAGATTTGCTGAATTCCTATAACTATTTTGTTTTCTTTTTTTACAATTCAGCTTAAAGTTGTAAAAAGTGTAACAGTATTCGAAAGGCGCTGTGTTAGGCTCTGGGCAGATACAAAGGTGAATGCTGTCTAGTTTTCCTCTTGACATCTTAGAATCTATGGATAAACTAAAGAAAAATTGAACTGAAGGAAACAAAATTTGATTAGAAAGACAAATAATGAGGGTGGCTTAAGGTTGCTAATTATTTATGATGTAGAATTTGATGGCATATAGAAAAAAAACTAGGGGGGATGGTGATGAAGATAGTTTGTTTTCACAGGCGTTTATTTCTTTACCTTTTGGTAGCAGGAAGTAGGGAGGATGTTGTCCTGGCAGCCTCCTGTGTAGTCTGGGATCTGAGCCGTGTCATAATACTGCAGTGTGTGTAGTGTAGGTGCTGTGTAAACACTGGGTGATGGTTACGATCACTCCATAAATCCGTTTTATTGGTTTTGTTGGTTCTGGGAGCCAGGAATTTTCTAATTTGTTAGAAGGCCATTAGAAAATTAGTAAATTTTGTGAAATTGTATTCATCTTATTTATTTTGTTTCCATCGTGTTAATACTGTATGAAATACTTTTGATTGTTGAAGACTATGGGGCAGGGTTTAGGGAGCTTGGTAACTATAATGTAAATATAGCACTTTCTAATCAACATTCTTTTTTTTCTTCTTTTTTTTGGAGTACCTCATCTATTTGTAGTAATCAACATTCTGAGATATATGCAGCTTTGATTATTTGTACAGGGTAAGAATAGAAATCTGCGAGGTCTAGCAAATGCAAAACTTTACATTGTTAATGCAAAGAATAATTGTGTTCTGCAAAGAAGAGGAACTTCTTTCATTGTGTTTGTATTTGGTGATAGCCCTTTTGATGCTATTTGCCTGAAAGTAGACAGAAGGTTTTACGTCTCTTTTATAGTCTCTGAATGTTTATTTGGTAGGCATTAAGGTAGGTGTGGGTGAGGGAACTGGAATGTGAGAGTGGGTAGAATTTTCTTATTTTATTGCGGTTACTCTTCTTTCTGTATGAGGGGCTATGCTAAGTAATTGCTTGTGTATGTCTCCAGTTACCTTGTAACCGCACCAATAAAGAAGTCACTTAAGTAATCTTGACAAAATACATTGATGTGAATGCTTTTAATCTTTCTTAGGCTATGAGATCTTTATCTAGATGGAATTTTTTTGTAATTGTACCGTAGGACATAGAAAAGACTTCATGGTTAATTTGGAGAACATCTATGCAGTCTCTTTTAGACAACTCTGGATTCCTTTTGAGCTGTTAATTCCTGACTCTTCATGAGGGTGAAAACATACTGAACATTTAAGAAAACCAGTTAATTTTATTTATGATATAAAATGACTTTTTGAGTTGTTCCACTTGGTCTATAATAAAATCATTATTTTTCATAGAGGCTAGTAATGGATGAGTAAGACTCAATAAGAAAGTGTATTAAATTAAACCAATGAAACTATTCCAGCATCTCCGCACATCAGCATCCGTATATCCTTTCTCTCTCCTATTCTCTCTTTTTTTTTTTAATTCTCTTTACGCGTTTTTTAAAAGTAAGAATGTATATAAAATTAAAATCCAAGCAAATCTTTGTGAAAACTCAGCTAATGAAAAGATGAAATCTAGTTGAGGGAACCTCTAGCTGTATCTGATCATTATTCATCAGCAATTGCTACTGGAACTAAATAATTTTCTAGAAGACATTTCTAACCTTTAAATGGTTATAAATAATAGTTCCATAAAGGTATCACTTCTTTTCATTATGTGAGGATCTGTCAGTACCTTATGTTAATTACCTCTGTTCAGGTTTATATATATATGTATATAAATATATATACACATAACTCACTATATGTACACATGTAAATAAAACTTCTAAAAGTAAAATGCCAGTCAAAAAGTGCACATATAAGCATATAGCTTGATGAATTGTCATGAATTGGCCACACCTGTGTAAATATTATAGCACCTTTTGGAGTATATTTTACAAATAATTTTCCTTGGTTTGTGTAACAGGAAGAAGCTCTGATTTAGGTCATGAGCCTAGAGGTACATTTTAGCTTGGCCACAGGTGTGTGATTATTTCTGCCTGAGGTATTTTTCAGGCTTAGATGTTTATAATCAAGCTACAGCACTGAACATTGGGGTCTTGATCAGCGGTTAGTCTGCCTAATTTTCAGGGGAGAATCTTGACCTTGAGCTGACTTTTTATTTGTCTGCATCCTTGTAAGCTCCTCAGCTTTCACAGAAGAATCTTAACTGCCCTTAGACTTCTTGACAAGGCAGGTGGATCTGTATATATGTCTATTAAATAGCAATTTCAAATAGGTGTACTGCAGACGTTTCCCAGGGAGGACACACAGGTGGTCCCTGCCATTCAACATTTATCAAAGTCTTGTTGGAAAGAAGCAATATTTGGGGAGGAGTGCCTAAAGGATATATAGATCATACATTGTACTAAATACTTTAAAATACACTCCTGGATCGAGCCAGCTTAGCAAGCCTGTCTTTATATCGTGTTTTACTGGCATACCAACACACTTTTACTAAATTGTTAGCTGGTGTGATACTAGCAGGTGTTGACATGGCCAACACTCTGGAAATCCCCTGAAGATGTTATAGATCCTCTCTCTGGCCCCGCCACCTAATATTTTTCCTTCTCAAGTAAAGCAAATGTGTTTCAGTTCTTGTGACTGTCATTTGTCCTTAAGTGAAGTGTTCTGCACGTTTCTCTGCTCCTTTTAAAAAGATAGGCTGCACATCTGCAAAGATGGAAAGGTACATTGCAAGTCTTGCTTAAATGCCTTTTGCATAGAAACCGTATTTGTGAGCTCTTTTGTGTCTTTTTGAATGATACACATGAACCATTGTGATTAATATGATTCTTTAAAAAAAATTAAAACGTACCAGTTGCAGGTCATGACCAGGTAGAACTATTCTGCCTGTAATTACCATGAGTCTAATTCAACTGACATCACCAGCTATTTAGCTTACTTTTGTGCTAAAAAGGCCAAAAAGCAGATGGTTGGGACAGTCCCACTGAAAGATCCTGACGTCATTTAATGCCACTAGAGGAAAAGCAAGTTGGCTTATTTCAAAGGACTGTGGTCTTCAGAAAGAGTGCTTAGGCTTCAGAACTGCTTCTCAGAAATGGCAGCTATCTGATGAACTCCAATTCAACAGGTTCCCCAAAGACATTTTAACACATCTTTTATAATACATATTTTACTTTCATTTCCTACTGAACATTTAAGAAAACCAGGATGGAGGACATTCACATTGAGCAGGCCTTATAGGTAGAGCTGATGCAGGCACACAAGCCTCCCTCCACTCAGCACTAGAATGGAAGAGGTAGATTGCCACTCTCAGGGTTTTCTCCCCCCCCCCCTTTTTTTTAGATGGGATCTTGCTATATTGCCCAGGCTGGTCTCGAACTCCTGGCCTCCAGCCTGCTGAGTAGCTAGGATCACAGGTGTGAGCCACTGTGTCTGGCTGTCTCCTCTCCCTCCTCCTTTTTTTTTCTTTTCCATTAAAAGAATGGTTTTAAAACATCATCTAAAGCCCCTGAACTGCTGGGTTCCTGTGTATTGTGACCATAATCATGTCGATGTATTTGGCACTGGGTGAGAACCACTGGGACTTTTTGACAAAGTGCAGTCAGCGATTCTCCCAGCTGAGATTTGCCTGAACTTCATCCTCATGTATGTTGAAGTCCTCACATTCCTCAGGGGCAACCTCAAATACCTCTTCTTCCCTGAAGCTTGTCACCCTTTTAACTACATTGGCCATCTCAGAGTCCAGTGGCATCTGCCAACCTGAAGTCATAGAGCAGAGAAGCTGTAATAGGTCTTGGGAATCATCTGGTTCATCCATTAAGTTGTGCAGGTGGGAAAACCCGGGGCCTGGAGAAGTCTGGGACTGGCTCTGGCCACGTGGCTGTTACGAAGCACCAACAAAACCAGGACTGGACTCCACATTCACTCCCTCCACCTCAGGTCTCTTCCCATTCTTGTATCTGTTTTTTCTAGAATGCCCGGATCTTAAGCACTCTTAATGAAATTTGAAGGCACATCTGATTTTATGTAGCTTGAACTACTACTTATTAATTTTACATTTAAAATATTCAAACTTTGAAGACCAAGCTCCCTGGCTGAGTAATGATTTTATGCTGGTGGTGATTTAGTTAAGAATGATGGTCGATTGGCTTCCTTTATGGTAATATCTGAAGAGGATGGGGATGCAATGGCTACCCAAGTGGGGCCCACATGAGATTGGCCTAAACTCTTAGGGAATTCAGTTAAAGTCAACCACAGTTTATTGAGCATTTACTGTTGTCAGTCACTGTCCTGGGCACTGAGGATATGACATTGAACAGGCCCCGTGTTGGAACTGCTGTCTCAGGGCTTACTTAGGGAAGAGCAGTTCCTAATTTATTTCCCTTTCCATTCTTACTGCTCGAGCAGTGGGATTAGAACAGCAGGGGAAGGCTGTCGCAGTTCTAGGCCGAGGCTGTAAGAAGCACAGCAGCTTCAGCTTCCTCCCTCTGGATCCCTAGACACCATGTAAGAAGGGTGACCCCTCCGCTAGAGAGAGGCCCAGCCACCCCCAGCCGTTCCCAGGTGAAGGGCCAGATCTGGAGTAAAACACAGTCAGGCTCACAGGTGACGTAGAAGCAGTGAAGCTCGAGGCCTGGAGTGCTGCTTGGAAGTGGGTGGGTTTGCTGGGAGCATGAAACCTGGCCCAGGAAATGAAGTACTAGAAACACACAAGAAGGAAATCCACACACACACACACACACACACACACACACACACACACGCACACACACACACTTACACACACAAAAGAACAGCAGGGAAAGTTCTTCGCCTGCCTCCACCAAATGTCTTAAATCAGTCAGACGAACAAGGCTTTATAAACATGAAATAGTTATATAATACTGATTCCTTGGACTCAGCCGTACAGAGGAAACTGTCTTTACCTGTAGACAGTGTGTAATCAGAACAGGAGCTTTAAAGATGCTTAACTTCTCAGAATCTCATTTTCTATATTTGGGAATCGGTACTAATAATAGCTTATGGATATCAAACGAGATTACTAAGGCAGAGTGGCCTGGCATTAAGAGATGTTCAGTAAATGATTGCTGCTGTTTATTGCTGCCATCTTATGTGTATTTGAGGAAGTAAGTATCAGAGTGTGCTTAAGGTTTTCTTAGATAGTCATCTTATTTTTTTCTAGCACCACAGTCTTATAACCTTTTTTAAAAAAGTTCTTGTGGCACAGATAAGTTCATGAGGATAAAAACATGTTTCCAAGAATGTACTAACTGAAATTCCACCCCTTAGGAAAGTACCCTGGAATGCAAATCAACAAGAATGACATCATGATTGGGAGGCACTGTGCCTGCTGGTTAAAACCTTGGGCTGAGTTATCTTGGGCAAGCTACTTAACCCATCTGTGCCTAAATATTTTTATCTATAAAATAGGGATACAGGGGCCAGGTGCGGTGGCTCACACCTGAAATCCCAGCACTTTGGGAGGCTGAGGCAGGAGGATTGCTTGAGGCCAGGAGTTCAAGACCAGTCTGGGCAACATAGGGAGACCCTGTATTTCCAAAAAAAATACAAAAATTAGCCAGGCATGGTGACACACAGCTGTAGTTCCAGCTACACAGGAGGCTGAGGCAGGAGGATCCCTTGAACCCAGGAGGTGGAGGCTATAGTGAGCTATGATTGCACCACTGCACTTGAGCCTAGGTGACAGAGTGAGACCCTGTCTATAAAAAAAAAAAAAAATAAGGTTACAAATAATATTCCCTATTTTATAAGATTGTTACGGAGAGTGAATGAATTTATATGGATAAGGTGCTTAGAACAATTTTTTGTTAGTAATACTATTATTAATTTTTTAAATATGTCATTGAGAAAACCTTGATTCTTATTTACAAAAGAGTAAATCAAAAACTTCAATCGTTTATTTGTAAGAAATCTCAATCTGATTTTAAAACACCAGTTCCTTATGTCATATTACCCTTCCATATTCAAATATTCCCTGAATGGAAACATTACTTTTGTGTTTCATTAAGCAGATTAGATACAATAGGATTTGTAAGTTAGGGAACAGTTTTTGCATTGCTGTTATAAAGACATAGCAGCCTAGAACTAGGGAAAAATTGTTGCCTTTGCAACTGTTGATTTGTTTGAGAGGCTGACTGCTGTTAATCATAATTATGGGGTGATAATTAAAGGTAATCAAAATATTAAGGAAGTACAGGTAGTTATAGGAAAAAGTCCTTTACTCTTGAGCAAAAGGTAATTAGAGGTGGATTTGCTTGCTATTGTTATTCGTATTTCTGAAGAAAGAATAGTTTTGTGAGTCTGAAATGTTAGCCCCTAACTTTGTACTAATTGTCTTGATAATAAACATGTTATTTAGAAATGTAAAAATTAAAATTCAGATTTTAAAATGGCTTATAAGGTGCTCTGTGAGTAACCCCTGCCTGCATTTCCCTCTTCATTTTATTGGAGTGTCTCTGGCTCATTATGTGCTAGCTGCATCACCTTTTGAACATATTTGGTCTTTTCTTCTTCACAGCCCGAGATCTTGCTGGACTTTCTGCCAGATGCCCTCATCTCTCACACAGCTGTTCCCTGTCCCCCAAATGATTTAGGTGTCATTTAATTACACTTTCTTAGAGAAACTTTCCTTTTTACTCAATATAAAATATGTCTCCTCTCCACTCACACTCATTATTCTTTCAAGTGGTATCATCCACTTTTCCTTTACTGTGGTTTTCACGTTTGGTGCAGGTTGAGTATCCTTTATCTGAAATGCTTGGGACTGGAAGCGTTTTGGATTTCATATTTTTTGGATTTTGGAATATTTGCAGTATACCAATTGAGCATCCCGAATTCAAAAATCTGAAATCCGAAATGCTCCAATGAGCATTTATTTCATTTGACATCATGTTGATGCTCAAGATGTTTTGGATTTTGGAGCATTTACGATTTCGGATTTTTGGATTAGGCATGCTCACCTATAGTATTTAGTGTTTATTTATTTGATTACTTGAGTGTTTTATCTTTTTTGCTTGCTAGACTGTAAGCTCTCTGAAGGCCAGGGCTGTGCCTGTTTCGTTCACCACAATATACCTAGCACAAAAAGGCAGTGATTGCCTCATAGTAAATATTCTAGTATTTGTCGACTCACTGAACAGATCCAGCTAATGCAGAGGTCAGCAAACATTTTCTGAAAAGGGCCAGATAGCATATATATTGAGCTTTGCAGGCCTTATGGTCTGTTACAGGTACTCTGCCACATGTAAATAAATGAACATGGCTGTGTTCCAATAAAACTTTATGTAAACAGTTGGCGGGCCAGCTTGCTGTAGTTTGCTGGCCTCTGAACAAATTTATATAGCAGAACAGTTGCAATCTGGAGCTATGTCAGATGGGCCTAGTGACTTAAGGTTTTAGACAGTGGCCACCTAAGCAGATAGAACTAAATGTTAACCAGAATTAGTTGAAACAAGAAACATTTATTGAACACTTACTGCATGTCAGATTCGCTGTAAACTGGGGACACAAAGCTAATCATGGGCAAAGGCCTTGGTCCTTGAAGAGCTTTCTGACTATCAGGAAGCAGACAAGAAAGCCAGCAGTTACAGCACAGGGTCATAGCGCTGTTAGGGGTGTACACGTGGTGTTTGGGAGCATAGAAGAGGCAGTACCTTCGAGTAGGAGGGTAAAGGTTTTAAGAAAGTGATTACAAAAATGAAATAGAGGAAGGAGAGAAGGAAACCAGCATTTATTGACGATCTTCTCTGTGTTAAGTGTTATCCACGTACAGTATTACTTTTTTTACTTCTTCATGGCGAAAATATAAGTATTATGAGGACCTGAACCTCAGATAGTCGTTGGAGGTCATAGAGCTTGACATTACAATTTGAGAATGCATCTATCCTTAGAGTGGGACTCAAGGTCAGATCCCTGTGCTACCTCTTTCTTAATTGACTTGGGTAAGTTGTTGAATCTCTAAATTGAGAAGGCTGTTGCGAAGATCAGATGAGAAAGTCTTGTAAATCCCTTAGCGTGGATGTACTTACACTTGTAAGCATGCAGTGATGATGTGGTCACACTGATGTTAAAAATGCAATTCAGACTCAGGTCTGGGTAATTCTAAAACCCATTCTTTCCCTTCCTTCTGCTCTTACTCTGCTTATTACATTTCATTAAAAAAAAAACAACACAGTTTGTGTCATAATTTATTAATTGATTTGATAAAGTTAAAAAAACTACGATATGTATTTTTTAAATATCGAAAAATGGACCAGACATGTTACCAACATGGAATAATTTATAGAGATTTTATACTGAGAAACAGTCCATTAGAAAGAGAGATTCAAAGTCGAATTATTAATATAAAAGCATTTTGATATGAGCTGAACTCGTAATTCTGTCCTTTTAAACATTCTTTACTTATCATTTACCCAGTTTCATTTCTTGCATCTTTAATCTGTTGGCTCAGGCCTGCCTGTTTTTAAAAACAGCAACAGCAACAATAAAAACAGTACCTCTCTTGGGAACCCAGGGAACTGTTTTTTGCTCTCTTTCAACACATAACTTCTCGGTGGGCTGTGATACCGAGCATTGTTTTGTCTCCTGACTTGGTTCTGCTGACCATCTACTCACCCTACAATCTCCACTCTAATAACTGGTAGAGAGGATGCCTTCCAGTTAGTATTTTTATATTTATTTATTTGTTTTTCTTTGAGGCAGAATTTTGCTCTGTTGCCCTGGGAGGAGTGCAGTGGGTTCATCATAGCTCACAGCAACCTCAAACTCCTGGGCTCAAGGGATCCTCCTGCCTCAGCCTCCCGAGTAGCTGGGACTACAGGTGCACACCACCACGCCCGGCTAGTTTTTTGTATTTTTAGTAGAGATGGGGTCTTGCTTTTGCTCAGGTTGGTCTTGAACTTCTGACCTCAAGTGATCCTCCTGCCTCAGCCTCCCAGAGTGATTTTTATATTTCTTAATATCAGTAGCATTTGGAGATGAGGGTTGTTATGCCTTCTTCTGGAAATTCTCTCTCCCTTGGTTTCTGTGACGGCACTGGTAAATTAATCTTCTGCGACTCATTTCTGAACATGTCCTTTCCATACGGCCCTCCCCTGCCCCATCTAAACTCCCTAGGCTGGCACTCATGATCGTTCTTTTCTAATCTTATTCCAACATTTACCTTTTATTTTACCCCAACTGTAATAAACAGTTTCCTTAACATGTTCTGTGCTTCCCACTTCCATATGTTTGCTCAAGCTGTTGGGAGACGGTGTAAATTAATGCTTGGTCTCTTCCGTCAGATGCTCTGTACTTTTCTTTGATAGTCTGAAATTATATTTTATGGAGGGGAGGAAAAAAACACCTCCCTGAAGTCAGGGCTAATGTCTGCCTTGCTTATCTCCGCTCTAATTCTGTGATCCAGGCAGAAACCAGGAAGGCCGAAGTTCAAGCTCAGCGTCCTTGTGCGGTGGGGTCTCCTGTCCAGCATCACCCTGTCCTGGGGACCTGTGGTCTCAGGACTGACCACTAGGTTTCCTGCACTGTGCTTACTTTTGCTGCCAACCAGCCCTGGTTCTGGTGTTCCTCTTTGTCCCCGTTGCCGCACTTTGTGCCAATTTTTAGCTAGAATGGGACTTTTGGTTCGGTTCCTGCAATGTTGTCTGTTTCTCACACTTTCTTTCCTGGGGATTGAAGCCTTGCCTCTGAATCGAGTCCAGAGCCAGGGCCTCCGTCGGGCTGCCTTCCTAGCTGGAAACACCCTTCTTCCCTGGTTAGTGCTATGAGACTTCCCGCTGCTTCATTCCATGTGTGAGATTTGGCTTCTCTTACCTGCTCTTGAAATCCCCCTACCTGCTGTCGCCTGCCTGGTGACTGAGTTTCCCACGTTCGTGGGATGTTTTGCCTTCAGCTGTAGCTCCTGTGTCTGCTCTGAGCTGGGTCAGCTCTCTCCTCTCTGCCCCTCCCCTGCCACCCTTTCCTGCCGCAGATGCAGATGAGGGGCCAGCTCCAAGATCCCGCCTCCTCCTGCCGCTTGGTCATGCTTCACAGCCTGAGAAGAGGAAACACTGCAGTGTTGATTTTAAATGTCTCCTGTATTTGTCTCTTGAACCAAGTTAATTTTGCATCACAATCAGCAAGGATGGAAAAATGTAGCTCTGTATACTTTCAAGATCCACCTGGCAGTGGTGGATCGAGGTAGGGGGACACCATTGGCTTCATCCCTTCCGGAGTACCCCACCCCCCTTTATTCGACATGAACGATTGCTGTTTTCTGCATATTTATTTGGAGAACTCTGCAGCACCATTTCCATACCTTGTGACCCTCCCCCACATCAGATCACAGTCCTCATTTCTTAAATTCAAGAGCTGCTGCCGACTGGAGTAGCCCTTTCATTCAGTGTAGTTAGATGCAAAGCACTTTTAATATACTACAGTGGAGAATCTTGGATTTTCTTTAAAATACTTATTTTAAAATAAGTAAAACTGTATTTTACAGTTGCATCTGACTTACATGTGATCAGGTAGGTGTTTAGGCACACTGAACAGGCAGACTCATCGTGTTTCTTTTCAAATGTAAGCGTTTAGCCTTGTGTTACTCTTCCCAAGCCACTAAAACAAGAGTTCTTGAGCTGAGTACATGAAAGGACTGGGAGTCTTCTGAACTCACAACCTATATAGAATAGCTGCAACATTTTATATAATATGAGAATGTTTCTGAGGACATAGAGGGTCTATAGTTTTCATCAGATTAAAAAATGTCTGTGGCTCCCGAAGGGGAATTTACATAGCAGCCTAAACCATGAATGACAGCCTTTTTTTTTTTTTTTTTTAGAGACAGGGTCTTGCTCTC
>NW_012150285.1:7641868-7642635 GCF_000956105.1 Propithecus coquereli
TATAAAAAGATAATATCAAACTGTTAACTCAGGATGATTCAGTGCTGTTTTAAGAGTTGCATTTGCCACACCTATGCCAAATTAATACTTAAGAATGGAAGCCAAATGGTTTCAGGTAATTCCTCACTCATCACAACGTTTGTTACAATAATGCTTTCCGAATGACAACCTTTTATTTTCTTGGTCCTTTTTCTTTCTTCTTCCTTTCCATGGCAATACACAGCCCTTGGACTGCAAGACACATTTAACAAGATTTTCAGAACTTGTGTAGCTATGGTTTTTTTCTTAGCAGTCTTGGCTAGTTTGTGAAAGTAATGGTTTTAGAAATGTTCTCAAATGGTTTAGGGGAGAGTAAGAAGAATCTTTGTGAGACATTGTCACATTTTCTTAATTCAAAGAGATTATAGTGCAGCTGAAGATAACTCACATAGGAGTAGATAAAGCAAAAGTATCTCTTTTTAATAATTGGGAAATGATGTCTTGAACAATCAAGACACAACTACTTGGTTCACCTTGTATAATGTGCAAAAATTAAGGAAGAGGATTTTTCACTATAAGTCTTAATACAGGCCTATTGATAAGGAGAAATATTAGTAAAGGTTGTTTCTACATCACAGTATTTGCGGATTTCCTTGATGTTGAAATAGTGGTAGTGCACATTTATTGTCTTTCCTCTGATTAATCCAGCCCTCGAGTCTGGCCCTGTTTCTTAGGCTGCAGAGAAGTCAGAGTCCTCATGTTTTATAGGTTCCTTTTCTCTCTCACGT
>NW_012150285.1:7642930-7646868 GCF_000956105.1 Propithecus coquereli
TCTCACTATGTTGCCCAGGCTGGTCTCAAACTGCTGGCCTCAAGTGATTCCTTCCACCTTGGCCTCCCCAAATGTGGGGATTACAAGTGTGAGGCACCATGTCCAGCTTGAATGACAGCTTTTTAAAAGGGCCTGATTTAGGACCTTTGGTAGTGGGTACCTAGCTTATTGCATTATGCCTTTTTTAAAGCTATACTGTTAGTTTTACCATAATTTACTAGTACAGCTGAAAATTATAAATGGGAAGAAAGTAAGACCAGTCTCTTAGGGCAGAGTAGCTTATGTATTATATGACCGGTTTCTGCTGATAAGTTGGAGGGTGTTCTACATCCGTATCATTGGACTGTTTTTGATGTCCACACTCTGTGTACTCAAAGGTCACCTGAGGGAGAAAGCTGTGCTGCTTAGGAGGTAGGTATTTGGAGGTAAGGGGAAGAAAGGAGGAGGTGCCGTTGACACTGGATAAGTACTGTGGCTTTCTGCTGGTGTTCCTGTCGTGACCACTTTCAGGACATAATGACAGGGACAGTGGTTAGCCTTACTTAAATCCTTATGGAACTACAGTGACTGCCCCAGGTCTTTCACTCGTTTCAGTATAAAAAGCGCTGGCCAGTGGAGTGCAAAGCCACCGGGCTTGGTGGGAGGCACAGTCGTGATAAACGCCATAGGGTTCCAGGCCCAGCCAACGACTTGGGCTGTCTTGCAGAAGTCATGGTCCACTGTCACTGCTCACATCGCTAGAAAGGAACGTTCACAGCTGATTCTTTGTTTTCTCACCTCTGTCTCAGATCTGCTTGTGCTGGTGAGCACACATCATTCTCACTGCTAGAGTGGTTAATTCTGGACAGGGAACTACTGAGACAAAGTAGACAAAGAACAGTTCTTCTTAGTTGAAAGATGAAAGATAATTGAATTGGAGATCTATCTAGCTTTGTTATTTGCTGGATTGACTTAAAACTAATTTGCTTTGTTAAAGAACTAGGCTAATTAGAGAATAATTTCTGCAGTGTAATTTTGTATGGGCATCTTATACTTGCAAAACCACTTAAATCCTTCTGTGACAGGGATTAGACATAAAATGAATCTCACACTGAGCTGAAATGTATCATGTAGAAAACAGCTTTTTCACTTTCATTTTGAATTGTAACAGAAGAAAAATACTTTCTGGTTAGAACATAGTCACATATGGTGTCTAGTATTTTTTTATATGTTTTTAATTTATCTTGACAGGTGATTGAGGGAGAGAACCATTTATAATTGTCTGTAGCTATGAGGAAGATTTGTTTAACTGCTGCAGGTCATTAACTAATAACTAGGTACAGAGAGTGTATTCATTTGTAGAGAGCCAGGGAGACTTGAATGGAATGAATTTCCACTGGAAATGACTGACTACGTTTTAGGTTATTAAGCATATGTTAATTAAGTAGAAAAATGGATTGACAGTGATGTCTTCACGATAATACCATTAACACTGTATGTACAAATAGCAGAATTTATAAATAGTTGCTAATACAATTTTTTAATATTAGTGTTTCCTGAGTGTGGACATGCAGGGTTATTTTTGAAATATTCTAATGAACAGTTTTTGTTTTAAGCACTGTGCCTTTGTTTTCATGTGTATTAGAAAACATAGCTAGCTCATCAAAGTCATGGTTTCACTGTATCTGTTTTAAAAGGACCTAAAGTAGGTATTTAAGTTAAAAAAAAAAAAAAGAACCCTCTAAGAAACAAAAATTTAGTGAAAAGGTAGCTTTTTTATGTGGTGTAAAAAATCATGAGGGTGATATATGAATGACCAAAAGTTCGGGAACTACTGATTTAGATGATTGATACATAGCCATTTCTGTTTAACTTTGTTGAATTGGTATATTTTAGAGTTTAAAAAAAAACAAAAACCAAACCTGGGGGAGGCTGGCTAGTGCCTCACATCTGTAATCCCAGCACTTTTGGAGGCTGAGGCAGGAGGATCGCTTGAGGCCAGGAGGTTGAGACCAGCCTGAGAAACATGGCGAGATCCCTTCTCTACAAAAAATTTTAAAAATTAGCCAGGTGTGGTGGCATGTGCCTGTAGTCCCAGCTACTCGGGATGCTGAGGCAGGAGGATCACTTGAGCCCAGGAATTCAGAGTTGCTGTGAGCTGTGATCACACCACTGCACTCATGCTGGGCAACAAAGTGAGACTCTGTCTCCAAAAAAAAAAAGATGGCAATAGTGTGAATGGTTTTTCTCTGTCTTAAATTATATACATAGGACTTGAATAAATACTCATTGTGAAATAAGGAAAGTACATAGAATATAGTCTAAAAATTTAGTCTCATTTTATATCCCTCAGCTACCCTCCCTGTTTCACTTTCCATTCAGTTTTTTAAACCCTTGCCTGATTGCTGGACATTTTAGTCCATTACTTTTGTTTTCTGTCATTAGCAGTGCTTAGTAAGTTTTCTTGCATATATGTATTTGTACCCATGTGTCTGTAGTGAAAATTCCTAGGAGTAGAATCTTGGCTAAAGAGTATTTCTCTCGGGATATATTTTGTCTGTTATTAGAATCCTTAGAATTAATAGGCTGTTTTTTTTGGAAAGCTGACTAAAAACTTGGGAGGCTGTGTGGGTGTTGGGAGTTGGTGGAAGTAGCCTGGAAGACAGTAGTCTCCATGGTTTAGCTGCAGCATCTGCAGAGGTCAGTCATACAGGAAGTGTTAGGGTCACAGCGTTTGACCTTGGTACCTGCTCTCTGCTTGAGTCCCCACTGCTCTCATGTCCTCCCCGTCGAGACAGGCCCTCCCCCAAGTTCCATGTTCCACATAGTCCTAGCGTCCTGTTGACCTTAGGTAGGCACAGTTCTGCTTGTCAGAGCAGAGAACATTGACCATGCCTGTCTCTCAGACAGTTGCATTTTCAGGGCCTTTCATAAACTCTGAAGGATGATTTGTTTATATAGGGTGATATTTCACTCATCTGAAAAAGAAGTAAACTTGCTTGTACTTGAAGGCCATATTTGTGATCTCTTCACCTTTTTGTGCTTCTCTACAAACTTTTTATGATACTGCTAATGACTACTGGAGATATTCATAGTTGTTCAGCCCACAAATCTGAGAGCATTCCTGGAACCAGACGCATACGCCATTGGGCTTGCGATTGGAATTTTGTCAATTTGTTGAAATTGACTAGGAAAAAATCTTCAGTAAATTTGTAGAATTAAGAAATCCATGAGTTCCTGTCCCTTTTCTGTACTTTTTCCCCCCAGAATATCTTTGCATTATATTAGAATGAGGACAAAAAATTTAGAGAGAAAATGCTAAAAATTCAGTAATTTCTAGTTTCCATTTTGCAGCAAATTCACATTTATTATTTGATTCCAGCTTGCTGCTGGAATCTTCGTCCTCCACCACCATTATTCCATCTACAAGACATGGCAGTTACGTCCATGTGGGGCCTTAGTAGATTTCCCCGTAATGTTGTGCAGGTTTCCTTGTTGCGTAAATTCATCTGCTCTCCCTGAGGTCGTTGTTAAGTTGTTTGTGTGTTTGGGCAGGCCAGCTTGGACTATAGCCAGCACTCACTGGAGGTGAGTAAGATGGCAAGTTTCACCTTGTTTTTCCTCTCAGCCCTTTGTAGCCTTGTGATTGCAAGATGTAGCCAGAGCATAGATAGCATCATAATTACTCAGTTAAATATAATCTGCCCAGGTTTTCATTTTGAGACAAATCTGTTTTATGGTCATCTGTGTAATACTTAAAATTTACAGTTACGATAATTCTGTTGGGTAGGTTTTAAGTAATTATATTTAGTTTCCCTTTTTATTTAGTATTTAAGGTACAGCAAATCTTGGAATCCTTGATATTATAAAAAGATAATATCAAACTGTTAACTCAGGATGATTCAGTGCTGTTTTAAGAGTTGCATTTGCCACACCTATGCCAAATTAATACTTAAGAA
>NW_012150285.1:7647678-7649279 GCF_000956105.1 Propithecus coquereli
CTCTGATTAATCCAGCCCTCGAGTCTGGCCCTGTTTCTTAGGCTGCAGAGAAGTCAGAGTCCTCATGTTTTATAGGTTCCTTTTCTCTCTCACGTTTGTCTGGCTAACCCTCGAGCTTTCCCAGTGGCCCTCAGAACTCTGTAATCCTGGTCTTAAACTTACCTGTCCATTTTTGGCTGGCAGCTCCACTTGGCATTTCTCCTTATCTTGCCAGTTTATTTTACCAAAAATCTATTCTCATCTTTAAAGGAATGCAGATGAGAAGAGACCCTTTCCAGGAAACACTGAACAAACTTGGAGCTGGTAGGTGAGTGGGAGTTTCTGCCTGACGTGAATGTCAGAAATGGAAACTTTTATTATCAGGAGATCATTCCTTGGTTAATGTTACTTAAATAGTTTCAAATTTCAAATAGTCCTAAGAGTCTATTGAGTTCCACTATTAAGAGTTGATTTGCCAAACTGGGGGGAAAGAATCTTACCTGGTTGCTTTTTGATGCCTCTGTTTGATATTAGACATAAGCATATTTCTTACCTTTTTATATATTGAAGAAAACAGTGACTGGTAGCAGATTGTCTAGAAAATGGGGAACCTCATGGGGGAGACTGGATGCGTGAGAGTCGATGTCACCTTCCTCCCATTACAACGTGGGCTTGAGGACTATCTGGATTTTATACCTCCAAGAAAGCTGAATAAATTCCTAGGTACTCCATTCCATTCTTGTTCCATCGCATCTCTCCTTCCTTTCAGATAAGGAAGAAATCTAGCGGTGATTACAGTTTACAGAGGAGAATGCCCTGCTTCTGAATATTCTGAGTGTGACATGCCCCAGTTTACTTGAATCCCTGAAGCTATTGAGTAAAACCACTGAATAAAATCTAGACTCATAGATTCAGAATTTTAGAAGTGGAATTGATTTTAAGGTAATGAAATCTAGGATGTTTATAGTTTAGTATTTTCTGTTACACTCTGTACTATGCAAATCCATGTGCGTAGTACTGTGCGAATCCATAGGAGTTTGATAATCATTTGCTAACTCTAAGCAAAGTCAAGTCACAAAGTGAAAAAAAAAATAATTTTGACAGTACCAGATAATTTGAGGTCTGTTGTCCCCTCTTAAATGTGATCAGCTGCGAGTTGTCAGCACCTTCCTTAAACTGCAAAAGCAAAACTAAAAACGACCAGCTTAGGAAAGTATGGACCAGAAGGCCCAAAAGTGAAATGGCAAAAGTTTGAGTAAAGAGACAATAGGGAATGAGGCATCATGTGTTGGTTGGTCCAGGTATAGTGAGGTCAAAATACCTGTGCAGGAGTCAGTTCTACACTCATACGTGAGTGAAGTAGCAACTCTGCAGTGCAGATACTTGTATCACAAACTTGAACATTTTTCTGGTCTATTTTAGCATAAATTGATTGCCTCATTGTTGTATACTTGTGTATTTCTTAGGCTAAATCGCTACAAATTAAATTGTTGGTTCGGAAGGTATAATCACATTGAGAATTTTGAAGTATTATGTAGTTCTTTTTTAAATTAAAATAAAATGACATTTGTTCAAATTAAGTCAATATTGGATGTTTGTTTTCCCTTTCACATTTCTTTTTT
>NW_012150285.1:7650949-7673440 GCF_000956105.1 Propithecus coquereli
TAAGTCACCAGGAATTCAGCAGGGAACAAGGCAGACAAAAATCCCTGCCCTCTTGTGGTTTATACAGTCATGTGTCACTTAATGCCAGGGTTATGTTCTGAGAAATGTGTCCATAGAGGACTTCATCATCGTGTGAACACCGTAGAGTGTACTTACGCACACCCAGATGGTCTAGCCTACTGCACACCGAGGCTGTGTGGTCTAGCCCCCTGCTCCTAGGCTGCAAACCTGCACAGCGTGTCACAGTACTGAACACTGCAGGCAGTTGGAACACGGTGGTAAGTGTGTATCTAAACATAGCTAAATATAGAAAAGGTACAGTAAAAATGTGGTATAATCTTACCGGACCACCGTTGTACACATGGTGTGGTGTTTACCAAACATTGTGTGGCACATGACTGTATTCCAGTAGGAAAGAGGACAGACAGGATGAGTGAAATACACATAGCATGTGAGATCGTGATGAGCACAAACAAGAAACACTGAGTGGGGACGGCTGTGTGTGTGGAGTTTTTAGAAAGGGAGGCCAAGGAAACCCCACTGGGGAGATGCCGTCTGGGGAAACACCGGGGAAACCTGAACCCCATCAGCTATGCCAGCGTGCACAGAGCCTCCTGCTCGGCGCTGGCACCATTCGCCGTCTCGCATGTCGGCACGTCTGCTCTCAGGAGCGTGTCGATGGGAGGGGACCTACAGCTGGCTTCCACGTGGTCTTTAAATTTTTTCTGGCCCAACATGCGTTTTTTTCCCCACTCAGGTTCCTCTTCTAACCCTCAGATTTCTTTACATTAAATTGATCATAAAGTCAGTTTCTCCTTATTAGGTTACATTAATAATGTTTCAGAGTGTGTTAGCATAAGAGAGTATGTCTAGTTCACTAAGAGGCTTTGCATAGTTCTGTGAAATGTTCTTTTGTGTAAACGTTTCCCATGGTTTTTGGACAATGACTGGCATGTTACTTTCCTTAGCAACTTATTTTTTGTTCCATCTTCACATAAAACTTTGGAAATGTAACTTTTCCCTTTTCTATTCATTTGTTTCATCCTGGAAACTAAAATACTCCTGTTCAGAATTATGACATGCAAATTAAAAATTTGCCAGGTATAGTCAATAGAATCCAGCAACTAATATTAATGAAGTTCAAATATTGAGGTTATTGAAGAAAATGGCATCGAAAGGTATACGAACAGGCCAGGCGCAGTGGCTCACGCCTGTAATCCTACCTCTCTGGGAGGCCGAGGCGGGCAGATTATTTGAGCTCAGGAGTTCGAAACCAGCCTGAGCAAGAGCGAGACCCCGTCTCTACTAAAAATAGAAAGAAATTAATTGGACAACTAAAAATATATAGAAAAAATTAGCCGGGTATGGTGGCTCATGCCTGTAGTCCCAGCTACTCGGGAGGCTGAGGCAGGAGGATCGCTTGAGCCCAGGAGTTTGAGGTTGCTGTGAGCTAGGCTGACGCCATGGCACTCACTCTAGCCAGGGCAACACAGTGAGACTCTGTAAAAAAAAAAAAAAAAAGGTATACGAACAATGCAATACTCTTACAGTTTCTATTGTGTATAACTGACTTGAAGTATGTGATTCTCTACTATTTAATGCATAAAGATCCAATACAGAATAACTTTCTCTTCTGGTTAATACAGGAGTCACTGTTTTTCTCCACAATGTTACGTTAGAGTTTTGAATTGTTATTTGAAGGACTTATCCCAGTTTGTTCTTAGCTTTGGAAATCATCAAAATAGACGAGTGTGTTAGAAGACAGGGAACAAGGATATAAGCTCATTTACAGGGAACTGAGGCTTTCCTTTAGCAGTGTAAAGATAGACCACCATGGAGAAAAACCTAACTTAGTGTAAAGTTGTTTGTGTTACATATGAAGAGTGCTTTTGGGTTATATTATATATGAAGAAGGCTTTTGAGTTACATATTTTCTTTTATGTATCACTGTCTGGGATAGCTTCAAATATATATGTGTGTGTGTGTGTGTGTGTGTATAAAAAAATACACATCAACACAACTGTTGTGTATTACATTTAGTTTAACTCTTTAGTGTTGTCCTTAACTTGAAAATACTACAATTGACTTTGGTATTATGACCTAATTAATATTTTACAAACAGGAATTGAACTTTGGAAAACTTATTTTTTGATAGCTCTGATGAAGGGCCCGGGAAACTGACAAAACTAGACAACCTGTATGATTTCTGTTGTCAAATCAGTGAACACATGAAATTATGTTTATAAATATCCAGATTTATTACAGATGTTTCTAGTAGACCAGATATTTAGGAACTATTGTGTTGAACCACATAATATTCATTTGTACCCAGGAAATAACCATGTAAGTACTTAGAGTAAATGATGTATGTTATTTAAAAATCATATCGTTGATTTTTGCGGATGAGCAGCCTATCAGTCACTGGGCTCGAGTGCTGCAGTAGCAAACAGCCCCAACAACAAATGTTCACTCCTTGTTCATGCTGCAGATTCATCATGTTGGTGCCGTACTCTGCTCCATGTCAAGGACCGGAACTGATAGAAGTACCATTATCTGGAACATTAGACAGCTTGGGAAGAGGGGTTGTAGAGTCTTCCACTGGCTTTTAAATGCATCTTTCTAGAAGTGAAAACCTATCACTTTCACTTTATTGGCCAAGGCAAGCACTAAGACCTCAAGTAACCTCAAGGAGATGAGGACGTACAATTCTCCCCTGTGCCTGGAAGGGAGAAGTCACAGAAATATCGTTGGGTAGCACCATTGTCTAACCACAGTTAGAAAAATTTCCAGAATGAACGAGTGTGGTCAGGTTGCCTACATTATATACTTTGGTATAGCATTTGGGTTTCGGTAGGGATGATTAAAACTATTTATTGTACCCCAAATTTATAGCATAATCACCTGGTATTAGTCCCTTTCCTCTGGCAAAGTGTGAGTTTTAAATACAGCAATGATTTATGTGTTTCATACTTGAGTTCCGGAACTGTTATACATGCTGTGCTGTAAGGTTGTCTCGTGTTTGTAACCATTCTGTAAATCAGTTTGCTTATTGTTAGAATTAAGTTTTCCAAACTCTGAGAGCTACTTACTACATTTTTGGGCAACTGTTGTGGTTACTATTAGTTTATAGTTATTTCATTTCATTTCTTTCTTAGTCTGTGTTGTTATACTCATGTTTAAAAATTGTGACAAAAAACAGAACATAAAATTTGCCATCTTAATTTTTTAGTGTACAGTTCACTGTATTCTCATCTGTTGTGCAACAGATCTCCAGAACTTTTACATCTGTAAAATGAAAACTATACCCATTAAACAACAACCCATTACTTCCTCTCTCACAACCATAATTCTACTTTCTGTTTTTATTAGTTTGACTGCTTTAGATACCACATATAAATGGAACCACGCAGTGTTTGTCTTTTGGTGGCTGGCTTATTCCCTTCTTTTTAAAGGCTGAATAATATTCCATTGTATGTATATACTACATATTGTTTATCCGTTCTTCTGTCAATAGACATTTTATTTGCTTCCACCCCTTGGCTGTTGTGAATAATGTTGCGGTGAATATGGGTATACAAATATGTCTTTGAGTTCCTGCTTTCAGTTTTGTTGGATATATATATCCAGAAGTGGGATTGCTAGGTCATATGGTAATTCTGTTTTTAATTTTTTGAGAAGCTTCCATAGTGGCTGCACTATTTTACATTCCTACCAGCAATACACAGGGTTCCAGTTTTTCCATATCCTTGCCAACACTTGTTATTTTCTGAGGTTTATTTTTTATTTATTTTTTTTATAGTACCGATCCTAATGGGTGTGTAGAGATAACTCATTGTGGTTTTGATTTGAATTTTTCTAAAGATTCGTGATGTTGAGGATATTTTTGTATGCTTTCTGGGTCACTTGTATATTTTCTTTGGAGAAATGTCTATTCACTTTGAGCTGGGTTTTTAAATTGTTGAATTGTAGGAATTCTTTATATATGTTGGATATTAATTTCTTATCAGATATAGGATTTGGGAAATATTTTCTCCTGTCTGTAGGTTTCCTTGTCACTCTGTTAATTGTTTCCTTAGATGTTCATAATTTTCTAAGTTTGGCGTAATTTCATTTGTCTATTTTTGCTTTTGCTGTCTGTGCTTTTGGTGTCATAGTTAAGAAATCATTGTCAAATCTGATGTCATTAGATTTTCCCTCTATGTTTTCTTCTAGGAGTTTTATAGTTTTAGGTCTGATGTTTAATTTGGAATCCACTTTGTGTTAATTTTTGTAAATGCTATAAAGTAAGGGCCCAACATTGTTCTTTTGCGTGTGGATATCCAGTTTTTCTTTTATCAAAGAGACTGTCAGCAGTCTTGGCCTCTTTGTTAAAGGTTATTTGACTTAGGACTGGTTTTTGTCCTCTTTCTTCTGTTGATCTACGTGTCTTTATGCAAGTACCATACTGTTTTGATTACTGTAGCTTTGTAATATGTTTGAAAATCAAGCTTTGTTCACTTCCAAGATTACTTTGGCTATTTGGAGTCCCTTAAGATTCCATGAATTTTAGGGTGATTTTTTTCTGTTTCTGCAAAAAAAAAAAAAATATCATTGGGATTTAGATAGGGATTGCATTGAATCTGTGGATCAATTTGAGTAGTATGGATATTTTAACAATATTATGTCATCCAGTCCATGAACATGGCATGTCTTTCCAACTATTTGAGTCTTCTTTAATTTCTTTCAGCATTGTTTTGTAGTTTATAGTATATAGGTCTTTTGCCTCTTTGGTTAAATTTATTCCTGAGTATTTTATTCTTTTTGATGCCATTGTAAATAGGTTTCTTTTCTTAATTTCCTTTTAGGACTGTTCATTATTTGTGTATAGAAATGCAATTGATTTTGTCATTTTTGCAGCATTTTGTATCCTGCAACTTTGCCAAATTTGTTTATTAGTTTTAATAGCTTTTTTTGGTAGAATCTGTAGATTTTTTTCTATATATGAGATCATGTCATCTGCAATTAGAGATAATTTTATGTCTTCCTTTTCATTTGGATGCCTCGTATTTCTTTTTCTTGCCTAATTGTTACGGGTAGGACTTCCAGTACTATGTTGAATAGAAGTGATGAGAGTGGGCAACCTTGCCTTGTCCCTGATCATAGAGGAAAAGCCTTTCATCATCGAGTATGATGTTAGCTTTGGGCTTTTCACATATGACTTTTATTATGTTGAAGTAGTTTGTTGAGTGTTTTTATCATGAAAGGATTTTAAATTTTGTCAAGTGCTTTTTCTTTATTAATTGGTATGATCATGTGGTTTTTGTCCTTCATTCTGTTAATGTGGTGTATTACATTGATCAATCTTTTTTATATGTTGAACCATCTTTGCATTCCGGCAATAAATCCCACTTGGTCATAACGTATAATCCTTTTACTGTGGTGTTGAATTTGGTTTCCTAGCATTTTTTTTTTTTTTTTTTGAGGATTTTTGAATTACTACTCATCAGGGATATTGGTCTGTGGTTTTGTTTTTTTTGTAGTGTCTGACTTTGGTATTAGGGTAATTCTGGCCTTATAAAATGAGCTTGGAAATGTTCCCCCCTCTTCAAGTTTTTTGCAAGAGTTTGAACAGGATTGATGTTAATTCTTCTCTAAATGCTTAGTAGAATTCTCCAATGAAGTCACCTGGTCCTAAGCTTTTCTTCTTTTGGAATTTTTTTTTTAAAATCACTGAGTCAGTTTCTTTATTAGTTATGGATCTGTTCTGATTTTTTTATTCATGATTCAGCTTGGTAGGTTGTATGTTTCTAGGAATTTATCCATTACTTATAGGTTATCTGACTTGGTGTACAGTTGCTCTTAGTATTGTCTTATAATCCTTTTTATTTCTGTCACATCAGTTGTAGTGTCCCTTGTTCATTTTTAATTTTAGTTATTCATTTATTTTATCTTTTTTTTACTTTATCTGGGTAATGATATGTTAATTTTGTTGATGTTTTCAAGAAAACAACTCTTGGTTTTGTTAATTTTTTTTTCCTGTTGTTTTCTTCTTTTCTATTTTGTTTATTTCTTCACTAATCTTTATTATTTTCTTCCTCCTGCTAACTTTATTTTTCTTTTTCTAGTTTTTTGAGGTATAAAGTTAACTTGTTGATTTGAAATCATTCTCTTATTTTAAATGTGTTTACAGCTTTAAACTTCCCTCTTAGCTCTGTTTTCACAGCAGTAAGTTTTGTATGTTGTGCTTTCATTTTCATTTGTCTCAGGATTTTTCTAATTTCCCTTGTGATTTCTTCATTGACCCATTGGTTGTTTAAGTGTGTGCTGTTTACTTCCCCCATATTTGTAGATTTTCCAGTTTTCCTTCTGCTCTTGATTTCTAGTTTCACTGCGTTGTGATCAGAAAAGATACTTGGTATGATTTCAGTCTTCTTAAATTTGTTAAGACTTGTTTTGTGGCCTAACATGTGGGCAGTTCTGAAAAATGTTTCATATGCATTTGAGAAAAATGTATATTCTTTTGGTTTTGGGTGGAGTTTTTAGTATGTATCTGTTAGGTTCCATTGGTTTATAGTGTTGAGAAAGTCCTCTCTGTACTAATGCTCTATGCTAATGCTAATCTTCTATCTCGTTCTATCCGTGATTGTAAGTGGAGTATTGAAGTTTACTGCTATTATTGTGTTGCCGTCTGTTTCTCCCTTCAATTCTGTCAGTATTTGCTTTATATATTTAGGATTTCTGTTACTATTAATAGGTGCATAGATATTTATAATTGTCATATCTTCCATATGAATTAATTGACTCTTTTATCATTTGCCTTTTGTGACAGTTATTTTTTTTTTTCTTTTGCTTCAGGTGTATTTTATCTGATATTAGTGTGGCCACTCTAATTCCTTTTGATTGCCATTTGCATGGAATATCTTTTTCCATTCTTTCATTTTCAGCCTATGTGTGTCCCTAGATTTAAAGTGATTCTGTTGTAGACAGAATATAGTTGGGTTTTGTTTCTTTTATTTCAACTAATCTATGCCTTTTGAATGGGGAGTTTAATCCATTTGCATTTACTGGTAGGGGATTGCCTATTTTTGTCATCTTCTTAATTGTTTTCTGTATGTCTTGTAGTATTTTTGTCCCTCTTTTCCTCTCTTACTGCCTGCCTTTGTGTTTTATTGATTTCTTTTGTACTGATAGACTTTGATTCCCTTCTCATTACCTTTTGTGTATCTTCTATAGGTATTTTCTTCATGGTTACCACGAGGATTACATAAAACATCTTACAGTATATTTTAATCTGATAGCATCTTAACTTCAATCACATATAAAAACTCTGCCCTTTACAGTTCTACTCCCCCCATTTATATTATTGTTATCACAAATTATATCCTTTTATATTGTGTATCCATTAACATAGATTAATAGTTATATTTTTGTGCTTTTATCTGCTAAAATTTATGAAAGACTTAGAAGTAATTTACATGCCATTGCAATACTACTACTGGATTTTATATTTGTTCATATATTTACCTTTACCAGAGACTTTTATATTTTCATGTGGTTTCATGTTGCTACCTAGTGACTTTTTGTTTTGACCTGAAGGACTCCCTTTAGCATTTCTGGTGGGACAGATCTAGTGACAGCTAACTCCCTCAGCTTTTGTTTCTCTGGGGAAGTCTTTATTTCTCCTTCATTTTGAAGGATAGTTTTATCAGACATACTCTTCTTGCTTGGCGGGTTTTTTTCTTCCACCACTTTGAATAGATGATCCTGTTGCTTTCCAACCTGTAAGGTTTCTGCTGAGAAATCTGCTGATAATTTGTGGAAGCTCGCTTGTACCTGCTGAATCACTTTTGCAGTTTTCAAGATTCTCTTTGTGACTTTTGACAGTTTGATTATAATGTGTCAGTGTGGGTCTCTTTGGATTTACCCTAGTGAAAGCTTGCTAAGCTTCTTGAATTTGTATGTTCATTTTTACCTTCAGATTTGGGAAATTTTCTGCTATTATTGCTTTGAATAAACTCTGTCCCTTTCTTCTAGAACTTCCATAATGCGTATATTGGTCTGCTTGATGGTGTCCGTTAGGTTCTTCATTCTTGTCAGCATTTTCTCCTCCGACTTGATAATGTCATATGATCTGTCTTCAAGGTCACTGACTTTTTTCTACTTTATCATGTCTGTTGTTGAGTCCCTCATGATTTTTTCACTTGATTTATTGTATTTTTAAGCTCCTAAGTTTCTGTTTGTTTGTTTTTAATAGTTTCTATTTTTCTGTTGCTATTGTCATTTTGTTCATGTATCATTTTCCTGACTTTGTTGTCTGTCTTTTATTTTAGCTCATTGAGCATCTTTAAGGTGGTTAATTTGGAATTCTTTGTGAGATAATCTGTAGATCTTCTTTTCTTTAGGGTTGATTACTTGTGCTATATTTTGCTCTTTTGATTAGACTATGTTTCCCTATTTCTTTGATGCCTTGTGTTCTTTTGTTGAGATTCGAGCATTCGAAAAGACAGCCCCCTCTCCCAGTCTTTATGGGCTGTCTTCATGCAGAAGACCTTTCCCATTCACTCCAGATGGAGAGTCTGCAGACCTCTCAAACCTTCTCGGAGGATGCATGTTCTCTGGGCTTGTGCATGTCACTTCCCAGGTAATGAGGCTTGCTTTTGTTTTCTTCTCAGAAGTCCGTACAGTAATCTCTTCCTCCTGTCACATCTGTCTGCAGGACTACAGTCTCCCTGATGCTGTAAAAAGCCCTAGTGTTCTTTGTCCTCAGCACGGGGGCTCAGTCTGGCACCCAAATTATGTCTTCTTCCCATGAGTGCTCCAAGTCAGTCCCTCAGGCACCCTCCCCACTAGCCAGATCATTGGGTGAATATTCCCCTCTTCTCTTTCCCTCTTCAGGGAGAAGCTGGGAGTTGGACATTTTCTTCCTGATTACTCCTTGTTGCACTGCGAGTAGGGAGGAGCTAAGGTGGGCTAAAGGCAGTGAACTTTCTTACCTGCTTTGATCTGGCTCTCCTTGGCTTTCGCTTGCCTGGGAATTGCAACATTTCATTGGTTTCTGGAGTTCTTACAGAGACAATTTGGTCTGTATATTGTTGTTAAGTCAGTGTCTTCATGGGAGAATGAGGACCTGGAGCTTTCCATTCCACCTTCTTGCTGACATCACTCCCTGTACACATTTAGTGTTTCGTTTTCATTTTTGTTTTGAGGCAAGATCTCTCTCCATTACCCAGCCTGGAGTGCAGTGGCATGATTGTCGCTCACTGCAACCTCAAACTCCTAGGCTCAAGTGATCTTCGTGCCTCAGCATCTCCATTAGCTGGGATTACAGGTATTCGCCACCACGCCTGGCTAATTTTTTAATTTTTTGTAGAGATGGGGGTCTCACCATGTTGCTCAGGCTGATCTCAAACTCCTGGCCTGAAGTGATCCTCCCGCCTCGACCTCCCGGAGTGTTGGGATTACAGGCGTGAGCCACTGCACCTGGCTCACATTTAGTTCTTAACTCCAGTCATTGCTGGGATATTTCACCTGATGTTTTACTGTGCCTGCACAATAATCAGAACCGTGTTACAATAAGAGATTTTATTGGTACAGGGCTATATTTTTGGCAACTTTACTAAAATGTAATACTATATGGCTGTTTAATAAACATAGATTTATCCTATTTTTATGCATGTTAATTTGAATAGGAAGTGATATATAATTTTAATAAAACTTACTTTGTTGGCTGATTTATTTTTAGACCTCATGCTATTTTTGAAATTACTGTGACTTGTGGGTAATGCTCTGGTGACATTTTGCTAAAAGAAAGGTTCAATAGAGTTTGGATTGTTTTAAAGCTCCTAACAGACTCTTATTATTTACTATAACTGTATAAAATGTAGAGGGACAGTATCTCTGGCTACCATGCAAGATATTACTGTAGATTTTAGAAATGTCTGTGGCTTTTACAGGCTGTGGATTTTGTCGGTGTGTTCTAGACCTAAATATTGATGATCAGGGGATTGAAGGCTGAGAATATTGTTTCTGAACCTACCTGATATTTTGAATATGTCAGAGAAGAAGGCACTATGTAAGGTGACTAGATATAAGAGCAAGCTGGAGGATGTGGATACAAAGTGGGCAATTTTCTGATTTGTAAATAAGCAGAATAAAGTAAAACAAGGATATTATGGGAAAGGTTGAAGGAAAGGGAGTTAACATTTGAGCATGTGGTGTGTTCCCAGGGCTTTGGTTAAGTTTCATTTAGCCATCACAAGAAATAAATGAGGTGTAGATACTCTTTCCATTTGACAGCTGAGAAATGTAGTATGATTAACAGTGTGAGCATTGAATTCCTACATACTAATATTAGAATTCCTTCAAGCTGAGGGTTTAGGGCACATCACTTAAAATTCAATTCCCTCATCTGTCTGTAAGACATTACATAATAGTATTACTGTGGGGATTAAATGGAACAATGCACGTTGAGTTTTTAACCTAATGTCTGGGAAATTGTATATACTCAGTGTTAGCTGTCACTAACATTATTGTTATTTTTTTCATTGTTATTTTATGTGGTTTCCCAAGGTTTTATACCTTGTAAATTGTGCATGTAGTAAGTGGTAGAATCAGATTTTAAACTCTGGTCTTTCTCCTACCAAAGTGTGTATTCTTTTTATTATAGGACCACTAAAAGTTTGTTAGATTAGAGGAAGTGAGAAAGAGAGTGATGAAAACAGCACTGAACAGTGTTAATAAAAGCTGTCATCTGCTGATTGGCTACTCTATGGGTTAGATGTTTTCCTTTTGTCATTTCATTTAATCTCATTTCTTTGAGTGGCTTGGCCAGGGTCATGGATCCAGTAAGAGCTGGGGTGTGATCTCAGGGCTGTCTAATTCAAAATCTGTGCTCTCATTTTTAGGCTGTGCTGCCTCCACACAAGTTAAAATAATGAGGCGACTCTGACGCAGAAGGGAAAGAAAGCTTTCGGAGGGTTGGAGTTCACCTATGCAATACTTGTAAACAGGGACCATTATGTCGTTTTTAGGGATTTATGATGAAATGGGTTCCATTCTCAAGGAATCTAGTGGAGGACATAAGTTGAATAAAAAATATAAAATCATTAATATATCAGTGTACCTTAATTACAAAAGACGATTACAAGATTGGTTTCTCCAATAGAGAGGGCTTAAGGGAATGCCAGTGGAATGCACAGAGGGCTCTGGGATTGAGAGTTAGTTAAGGAAAATGTAACGAAGATGTTGTGTCGTTCTCCCCACCCCCAGAAATTAGAGGAAAGAGCCACAGAGCCAAAAAAGTGGGCTAAAAAAAAAAAGCAGGTTAATGGTCTAATTGCGAAGACTTCACCAAGACTTTTTAGTAGTCGATGGTAGAAAACAAATGTAACAAAAAAAGGTCATCCTCAGAGAAGAAGTGTCCCGCTGTGAGGAGGTGGCGATGTGAACAGCACTGGGACCACTGCGAGTTCTGCTTGCAGAGAGTCTGGGGAGAGACCTGGAGCTGTGGTGCACTGATGCTGTGGGTGGTTTGTGTGCTGTGGACTGAGTCACCACCTGCGAGTGCCCGTTCACGCATTACACCTGCGCTTCCGCAGAAGGGGCAGTTGAGTGGTGAGAGTGGCATTGCGTGCCGTCCCAAAGCTCATGCCCCTTCCTGGCCAGTGGTCCAGGGCTCCCAGAAGACTTTCCTAGCAGCCGTTAAGCCTGGGTCTCTTAACCCAGGGGTTATAAACCAGCGTTTTCTCTTGTTTCCTCTCTTAAGTCTTTAAAGATTTGTAGGATTCTTTCAGTGGGATTCTTCTTTTCTGTTGCTTTGGTATTTCTCTTTCCATATGTGAAAAGGACATATGTTGGTTTTACGTTATATAATAATCGCACCCTGCTGAGTTTGTAAGATGTGGGACGTTTTAATCTTTCATAATTTGTTCTTTCTTTGAATATGTAAATAACCAATTAAGACGTTACTAGAAAGCATACTGCTTTTAGATCCTTAAGTCACTAGCAGATAGAATGTAAGAATATAGGTTAGTGGTCCACAAACCTGGGCCTTCCCCCATTTCTGGATATAAAATCTAAAGGGAACACAGTCATGTACACATTGTTTATGCTGAGACAGAGACCATATGGACCACAGAGCCTAAAATGTTTGCTGTCTGGCCCTTTAAAGAAAATGTTTGCCAAACCTTGGCATGGAGTAGCAATTCTCAACATTTTTGGTCTCCAGATCTTTTTAGACTCTTAAGAATTATTGAAGATTCTAAAGAGTTTTGATTAAGTGGGTTATATTGAGCAATATTTAACATATTAGAAATTAAAACAGATAAAATTGTTTTAATTCATTTAAATGTAACAATATTAAACTTGTTACATGTTAACATAAATAACATTTTTATGAAAAATAACTTTTTCCCAAAACAAAACCATTAGTGAGTTGCAGATTTCTTTAATTCTTCACTCAACAGGAGACAGTTATATTCTCGTATCTATGTCTACTTTTAGTTTGTTGCTATATATTTTGGTTGAAGGATATGAAGAAAATTCGACCTCACACAGATCTGTAGTTGGAAAAGGGAGAAATATTTTAATAACTTGTTCAGTTACTTGTGGATATTCTTTGGTAATACACCAAGACATATGGCAGTTTCTTAAGGGTGAGTTGTAGTGTAGAATCTTGAAAATATGTAAATAAAATTATTATTTTGGAACTTTAAATTCATTGTCTGTCCTGAGCTTTGAATGGATCATATTCATGCATGATTTTCTAATACGTTACTAGAAAATTGGAAGATATTGGTTCATTAAATTATGCAGATTTTCCAAATATTGACACAGTATCAGTCATTTGTTAATATCACTGTTGATCTTCTCAGAAGAGCCTTCGGGTATTGGGAAGCTGATAGACCTCTGCATAGTGGGGACTTGTTTCCAGCATGCATGTGTTTTGGTTAACATGGTACCTACCGTGCAAAGAGAGGACAGCCTGTAGTGGATGCAAGGTTTGTAAAATTCTAATTTTTGCTTGGAAGTTCATGTTTCATCACTAGCAACACATGCTATTCGTCATTTCTCTTGAAGTCACGGACACCATTCATTTTCAAGAAAATATTTGCCACATACCCAAGCTTGAATAACCGTAGTTTGTCTTTCAGTTGTTCTTTTAAGTAAAAATGGTGCTCCATGGTAAAAGCGCCTAGTTCAGTTCACAACCCAAATCATCGCACAGGTATTTTTTTGAGACGGCCTTTGCATTGTGTACAGCAGCAGTTCTTCATGTGTACTTCTCATCTAATCACACAGAAGGTTATAAAGATGGGTACTCAAGAGGCAGTTGCTTACTACTTTTTATGACTTCCTTAAGGATATTCTAAAGTGAACCTTTTCTCGTCCTCGTCCTCTGAGTGAGTGTGCTGGCAGTGGAGAATATCACGGTGGATGGCTCACCTTGGTGCGAGTGTCTTGACTCATGCTTGGGTGTCAGTGGTTTTACAGACCACGACCACTGCTTTCCACCCTCAGTGCAAATGTTGGCACAGTGCAAAAGGCAGATCACATCTCAGTCCTTCTGTCAGTATTTTTACGCAAATAGTTTGACCCAATGGGCCCCTCTGAAAGGGTCTTGGAGACCACTAGGGATGTGTGGATCATACTTTGAGAACTGCTGGTATAAAAGGTATAAATACCATCTTATATAAGCAGATTTATGCCACTTGGCTGTATGTTGCCTCCTTTATATTCTTACAATTATAATTTACAAAGGTTCAAATAATGTTAACAGATATCAATCTGCTGCTTGCCTTGGCTAATGTGATGAATCTTTCAGATTGAGCTTTTTAAAAAAAAATCTGTGATATTAGGTTATAAAAAAATTTACTCCTATTTATCTTCTTGCTATATTAGATTTTGAATATATAACTTTAGAGTATTTTTATCTGATGAAATAATCTACAGTTGGATTACTGAGCACAGTTATTACCTTTGGAAAGGATAGGCTCCTAATATAATTATTAAATATTAATAGTTTATGATGACAATTAAAAGTTTTCATAGTCCTGAACACCCAAATAGAGAGGAAATGTGTTTGCAAATTACTTGATTTTTTGTTCATCTAAATTAACTGTGCATGTTCACATTAATAAAAAATTTTGCAGATGACTATTTCACTGGGTGGAATTAAGTCAATTTTTGCTTTACTGAAAGCTAAAAAAACTTGCCACTCCAAACACTTGCACTTCTGTGGCTGACCACTAGATGTCACGAGTGCCACGGGAGCATTAAGGATTACCCTGGGCGGGCAGAGATTGAACATTGTGAGATCTTAGACCTTCACATATTTCACTGTTTCCACATGATCGATGCCAGAGGAACCTGATACAGTGTGATATATAGAAGCAAGGTACAACTGGAATAATGAAATTTCAAAAATAAGCCTTTTTAAAGGAAGGTTGTAATAGTTCTGTTGGGTATTGTAAATGCTTCAGGTGCACTTGATACTGCAGTTATGTTCCTGGCGTTTGGGCTTTTCTCTTTTTTATGGAAAGATGGATTGAACTTCAATTTAAGAATATTCGGTAATCCCTCTCAGGACATACTGTAACAGCTGGTATTTTTGTGTTGTAGTAAATCGATTCCATACAACAGTCAGTAATAATTATGGCTGGTTTCTGACAAATTCCAAAGCATTTTCAATAAATTTAGCCAAAGAAAATAACATCATTACTACAAAAATTTAACTCAGTTTGGAAGTTAAACCCAGCAACTCTACTTCGTTCCACAAGATATTAAGTATTTTACTGGTTAGGATTCTATCAAAACATTTTTTTAATTCATATACTTGTATATGTTCTGAGAAAATTACTGTGTAGTAAATAATATGGCTTTGGAAAAATTTAGTATTAAGTATTCATTATGAGAAATACTAAGGCCTTTCGTATATGGCACATGTATATAGCAGCAATATCAGCTCAAAAGAGTGTACCAATGTAAGGTCTTCTTTAGTGTTAGTGGAATGTGAATGCTCCAGATGATAATAAATTTTAATTTTTGTTTGATACAAGCATAATTTGGCTTATTATGTGGGATATGTGGTTTACAGAAGTAAAATGTTGTAAATTCTTTAAGCCATGAAGAAAGTGGTAGAGCGCATGGTATAGATTGTATTTTGTGTGTGTGTGTGTGTGTGTGTATATGTGCAATTTATGCCATATAAATTATGACTTTTCTTGTAGCATAAAGAGCTTAAGTTACATATATGCATACATATATACAATAAATACCTTCCTATACACGTAAATATGTATTACTCTAATGGTGCAGATGTGTGTGCATACATTTTACAGATTTTAACCGGTTTTCCTTTTTATCAGCAAAACAAATGTCTAGTAATTGAATGCGTTCTTTAAATTATATATGCTCTGTTTTTGACTTTGTGTTTGAATTGCTTAATTTTTGGCCTTGCTTTATTTAAGGGACATTTTCATGTAGTTTACTTTTAATCCCAATAGAATAATTTATGAAAGCAAAGCAAAGTTATCTTTTAAAATTATTGGGGAAAATGGCTTCAGAGGTGGACATTAATGAAACCTTGCCTATATCACTTTTTCATTTTTAGCTTAGTGATTTATATTTTTATTTGCTATTTGGAATAACTGTCCTCATTTTTAATTAGCACTTCTATGTGGATTTATATGCAGTTTTCACTGTGTCAGGCTTTATAATAATATAAAGCTAAATTCAAGATAGTTTATTTGATGATGAATTTTTTTATACTAACTTTCACTTTGACAATTAAAAAGCTAATTTAGAAAGGTTTAATAGAATCTTGAAGTTTGGAGTTTTTTCAAGTAAAATTTGGGAAGCTTATTTTTCTTTATAATACGAATCAGCAACTTGAAGGCTTTAAGAAGTGATGTGAGCCAGGTTTTCTGCTTATTTACATTATCTTTTTTTCTTATCATTAATATATGTTAAAATAAGCCTTCAAATTACTGAACTTGTTTTATAGAGAATTTGGGAAAATGCATTAAAAATGAACTTAAACACATTGTGTGGTTCTTCTGATTTCTACAGAAACGTTAATGGAGTGCATTTTCCGTTATTAGGCAGCAGTGATTCAAATTGAAACCACGTGGCCTCCTCCTGGCTGTTAGGCCAATGTAAATTTTGATCGCACTCTTTTCTTTTATGTTTTAGTTTTATACTCTCATTACCTGAATTAAAGAAACCTTAATCATAATAGCCAGCATTTATTGTTTATTTACCGTGTACCAGACACTGTGTCCTATGCCTTACCATATTTAATTAGTTCTAAATACTGTTGTCTCCATCTGCGTAGAAGGAAGTTAAGGCTTAATAACTTTTCCAAGATCACAGGGCTGGCAGGATTAGCGATTAAGCCAAACTCTAAAGCACTTGCTCTTAGCTGCTATACTATACTATACTGACTTCCCTATTTATTTGGGGATAAACATTAGTTATTGAAAAAAATGTTGATATTTTCTCAGATACCTCAAAGCTTAGTTTTTACTAAAAGAATTCACTTACGTGTGTTAGCTTGGATTGTTCACTTTAGTCTAGATTACTAACACTGTAAATCTATAATATCTTCTGTCAACTCCAATAAATATTCTTTCAAGTTATTTGCAGTCTATAGTAGGAGAGCTGTGCAATTTTCATATTAGGATGAGCTATTTTTAAAAATCCAATTAGTTATAAATTGCTGACAATTTGTATAGTCTCCATTCTACATTTAGAAATATAGCTGAGAATTACGGTAACGGGGAAGGAAGTTTAGAAGGGAATTGACTTACAGAAGCTTCTTGAAGTTTTTCATTATGCAATCAGTGTTCCTCAACCCAAATGTAAAAATCTTTAAGGAAGCCTTTCCACATGCATGGAGAACATTCATGTTTTCAATTTAGAAATCTCTCACCAAAATCAGAAACTTTTATACTTAATATTGGCATGTAGTCTGTAGAAAAAATTCTAAAGCATCATGATCTCTCTGGTACTGTGTTGGAATAAGAATTTTGAGTTAGTTACAGAATGTTGTAATTTAGTGATATTTCTTTTCTTTAAAAAGAAGTGTTTCTTTTCTTTCTAGAAACAGCTCACAAGATACATAAATCTTGTTAGACACGTGGCTGCAGGCCGTTTGACTGGAATTCCCTGCGGCTTTCTGAGGGCGGCGTCCCAGCCTGTATCCTGCACCATGCCGGCTTTGTCAACAGGATCTGGTAGTGACACAGGTATGTGATCCCAATGGGGGCAGGTTTCCTTCCATCCTCACTGAAATCTCGCTCACGGTGAAACACAACACTGCTCTAAGTGAGTGTAAGCAGGTCTTGCTTGTTTTTCTGTAACCAACACGGGGGGCATAAAATCAACTCAGAATGTGTCTTTCTAGATAAAAGTAACTGGAGGACCTTGACTGACTGTTTCTTTCTCCAGGTAGTGATGACTCATGCCAATACTCTGCTACCACCTTGCTTTTGGAATAATGCCATGCGTTTAATTTTAAAACAGTTAAGTATTTTAAACATGTAGAAAAGTACGGCAAATGCAGTGATACCCATATCACCCTTCTCACAGAGACAGACAGGAACTTTTGGCCACACCTGCTTTACACGTCTCTCTCTCTCTTTTTTCCTTTAAGGAATAAAACATTATCCCTACCCCATTTCTCCATTTTCTTTGTTCCTGTTACCAGAGGTAAAAAGTATCCCAAAATGATATACATCATTAAGGAATTCAATTAAAACTAACAAACATATTTAACCTTATTATTAGTTGTAGGACTTAGAGATCTATATTAATAGAATAAATATTTCTGAAAAAGGGAGAAAACACACTTGCTTACATACCCATGTTAAAATCCAAGTTCCTCCCTCTCTGATCTGGTTCAGCAGGTGGGGGTGGTCATGGTAGATGCCCTTTGAGGTCCTCTTCTGGAGTTCCCCAGAATCAGCACTTTTTTTAAGTGTAGGGTCTTGGAAGCCTCTAAGAACTATTACTGTGAGTGGGGTTGGGGGCTGTGCCAGGCAGTGTTAGCACTCCTCGAAAGAAGCGGTGGCAGAGTGTGACAGAAAGGAACTCTTTTGGTGTTGCACCACGCTTACTGAAGTCGGCTGATACTGTCCTTTAGCCAGCTGCTGTCTCAGACTGGCCATTACAGTTACGGGCCCCGTAATCTCCAAAAAGCTGAATTGCAAATTTAATTTCGTCTCCTATTAACGTTACCTTGGCACTTTCATTTGCACTATTAGCAAGTATCATTCTTTGCTATTTCAGGCATATCCATACTCATATTCTGGCAAGTTTTGTCTCATTTTTATTCATCAAGAATGATTTTTTTTTCCACTGTGATTTACACTGAGGATTAGCTTTTGTCAGGAAGAAGTTTTGATTGTTAAATTATATAAAATTTTTCTTTCTCAAGACTTAAACTTGGAAGCCAGCTCCTTTGGAAAAATTTTTTTTCTTCTTTTTAGTTTTTATATAGTCCCACATTGTGTTCTACTATATAAAAATGAGTGATTTAACTTTCCATAGTGGTTTGGGAAATTATAGATAAAATTTATTTGAACCATAAATTTACTACATTTGTGTAATGAATACCTTTTAAACCTTGCTGTTCACCCAAAATGCCTTAGTTTAATTGAATGCAAAATATTGTTGCTTACAAATAACTCGAAGGATGATTAAAACAGAGTATTTATAGTTTATAAGGCAGTTTAGGTGTTAGTCATGAAAAATGGCATAGGCTATTTAGGATTTAGAAAGGGCTTTCCCACACATAGCTCTCTCACTTAGTGCAAATCTAAAGTGCCTATCTGACTGACACTTTGCTTTGCAATATTTTTTAACCTTATGTCCCCACAAAGTTTGAGTCAGGCACAGAAGACATGCCTGTTCCAAGAGTCACTGCATTTGTGGAAGCCCCAAAATATGTGTACGTGACAGATGTTTATAGTCCTTTCTTAGTTCCTTCCAGTTCAGAGCAGTTGACCAGTCAGGGCTCATTTTTCCATAAGCAGCGTTGCTTAGCAATATCGTTGATGCCCCATTGTCAGGTCTCCAGGGAAACGGAGTTAGTATAATTGAAGGTCAGAGGCTCATGTAGCAGGAGAAAGGCACCGGACTCATTGCAGCCAGAAAGTAAAAGAAAAAAAATTTTAATTATACAGATAATACATAAAAACATTCCCCTTCCCCCATCTCATTTCTTTCTCTGTTTGATCAGTAGCCTTCAAGAGTTTTCTGCACATGAAATACTTACATATGTATGTACATAAATACACTGTTTTGAGTCTTTTTTTCCTTTTTAATCACAGATTTTATTATACCCTGTTTATTCTATAACTTTTTCCTATACCAAGCAATATGTCTTGGAGAGATATTTCCATGGTGTGTGTATAAAAGTGTATGTGCTTGTGTGTGTTTACCTATCACTGTATATGTCTATATATTTACTTCATTCTTTTAAACAAATGCATAGTTTTCTTTAGCCTCACATTTTAGTGAACCATACTACTGTTAATGAAACCCTGGTTTTGTACCTTTTGTAAATATTTTGGGAGGAAAGAGGAACACATTTAATGGTGTTGTCAAGCATCTTTTTTTTTCTTTTTGAGAGAGTCTCACTTTGTTGCCCTGGGTAGAGTGCTGTGGCATCAGCCTAGTTCACAGCAACCTCAAACTCATGGGCTTAAGCGATCCTTCTGCCTCAACCTCCCAAGCATCTGGGACTGCAGACACGCACCATCACGCCCGGCTAAGTTTTTCTGTTTTTAGTAGAGACGGATCTCGCTCTTGCTCAGGCTGGTCTCAAACTCCTGACCTCAAGCGATCCTCCCACCTCAACCTCCCAGAGTGCTAGGATTACGGGTGTGAGCCACTGCACCTGGCCGTCAAACATTAACCATAGTGGTTAAACCACTTAACAATCTATGGGCAGTGCATTAAAGACCCTTTCCCCCACATTCTTGCCAATTTCAATATTATCAGTCTTTATAATTTTTACTAACTTGATAGGAACAACATGGTATCTTAAGTGCTAAGTGTGCATTCCCACGGAGCATGTTTCCATTTGCTTATTTGCCATTCATTGCTCTGTGATTTATCTGTCCACATCCTTTCCCCATTTTTGTATTGGTTTATCATTTTCTAACTCATTTGCAGAATTTCTTCATTTGTATTTTATATATTAATTCTTTGGACCATTATAGGTTGAACACCATTTCTTCTATCTCTTCTGGTCCATCATTTGTCTCTCTTTTTTTTTTTTTTCCTTAAATAGTATCATGTCTTCTATAGAAGTTGAAAACCTTTTTTTGTAATGAAATCACTCTTATCTATGAGGCTAATGCTTTTTTTCTTCTGCTTACCAAGGCCTTTCCTATCCCAAGATCATGCAGTTACTCTCTAAGATTCTCTAAGATTTCCTTCTAATAATTTTAAAGATTTGTTTTTACACATTTGAGATTTTAATCTAACTGTAGTTTGTATGTGGAGTGAGACAGTAATCTAATCTAATTTTATTTTATTTTTCCACGTGGACCACCGGTTGTCCGGAATCACTTACTCTTCAGTTCATTCTTTCCATACAGATTTGCAATATCCCTTCTAACATATTCCAGTGTCGCATACTTTCTGGGATCTCCTCCTTGGCTGTGACAATCTGTTGATGTCATTTGAACATTTTTTTAATGGACTGTTTCTTTGGAGCCATTTTAGAATTACAGAAAAATTATGAAGATAGTACAGAGCATTCCAATATACCTCATGCTTAGCTTCCTCTGTTACTAACATCTTACATAGTGTAGTAAATTCATGTCAATTGGCAAACCAATATTGATATGTTATCATTAACAAAAACCTATACTTTGCACATATTTCCTCAACTTTGCCCCTCTTTTTTTTGTTCCAGGATCTCTTTCAGGGTACCACATCACAGTGAGTTGTCATGTCTCATTAAGCTCCTTTTGGCTGTGATGGTTTCTAAGACTTTCTTTGATTTTGGTGGCCTTGGCAGTTTTGAGGAGTATTGGTCAGGTATTGTAGGATTCTCCTCTGTTGAAATTCGTCTGCTCTTTTTCTCGTGAAGAGAGTGGGGCTCTGTGTTCGTGGGGGTCAGATCACAGAGGCGAGAGGCCACTGTGACCCTGTCATATGCAGAGTGCAGACCGTCACTTGAGTTATGCCTGTTGCTGTTGACATTGATTAACTGGCTAAAGTGCCTTGTGGGAGGGTTCTCCACTTTGAAGTTACTCTCTTCTCCCACCCTTTCCATACTGTGCTCTTTGGAAGGAAGTCTCTGCATGCAGCCCCCACTTAAACAGTGGTGTGTTATGGTTCCCTTCCTTTGGGGTAAGGTAGCTATAAAAATTATTTGGAATTCTTTGTCTTTTCTCTCCCATTTATTCATATCAATATAGACTCATAGGGAGTTATTTTGTACTTGGGGTTGCAATCCAATGCTACTTTATTTGTTGCTCAAATTGTTTCAGCTTTGACTCTTTTAGTTAGCAGTCCCTTTGATATACCCCATCACTGGGGGCTCTTTTGCTTTTAGTCTTTCCTTCCTTTTGGCACTGCAGGTGCTCCATGCTCACCTTGTGTCTTTCCTGCCTCAATCCTTAGAAGTAGCTATTTCTCTAACGAGCCCTAGTTCCTGTCAGTGGAGAATGGGATTGGAAACCAAGATCTGAGCGATAGGTTTGCTCATTGCCACTGGAGTGGTGTTTCTTTTAGGCTCTCTCAGCTGACAAAACAAAGAAATATATGTGTGTACTAACGTGTGCACGCACACACACAAGTGCAGTCATCTATAACTATACTAAGCTAAGGTCTTCAACTCTGATCCATTAGCAAATGCATCATTCTAGCCTCTCCCCCCATTGCTTATCTGTAAATTCCTTCTCCAACAGTGGAATATCTGCCACTACCACCCACCATCTGTTTACTTAATTATTCAATCTCAGTGTACATATAGCAGTATCAGAATTGTTAACCTGTGGGAAACAACTTTTATTAGCTAGAGTTGATCTTATTTTTATTTTATAATAGTGCCACACTGTTTTTAACCTTATGGAATCATTCCTTCCCTGCAAAATAACCTATGTTAGTTTTATAATTTCATTACATATGATTTTTACAAATACCATGTAATGTGAAATATAGTATATGTACAGAAATGTACATAAAACTTTTATAAATACAGTTTGAAAAGTGGCTATAATGCCAGCATCCATGTGACCACCTCCTAGGTCAAGAAATCCAGTACCTCGAAAGTAACTTGTGTCTCTCTTCTCAATCCCAACCTCCACATCCTTAGAGGTGGACATAGAAAAAAAGATTCCTACCTCACACTATACATAAAACATAGTTTATGATTCGTATTAGCATTCCTAGGCAATATGGTTTAATTTTGCTTGTTGAACTTTATAAATGGAATTATACCATATGCATTTTTAAGGTCAAAAGTAAATATTTATTTAGAATGAGAAAAAAAGT
>NW_012150285.1:7674216-7674543 GCF_000956105.1 Propithecus coquereli
GGAGTTCCCCAGAATCAGCACTTTTTTTAAGTGTAGGGTCTTGGAAGCCTCTAAGAACTATTACTGTGAGTGGGGTTGGGGGCTGTGCCAGGCAGCGTTAGTTAGCACTCCTCGAAAGAAGCGGTGGCAGAGTGTGACTGAAAGGAACTCTTTTGGTGTTGCACCACGCTTACTGAAGTCGGCTGATACTGTCCTTTAGCCAGCTGCTGTCTCAGACTGGCCATTACAGTTACGGGCCCCGTAATCTCCAAAAAGCTGAATTGCAAATTTAATTTCGTCTCCTATTAACGTTACCTTGGCACTTTCATTTGCACTATTAGCAAGTAT
>NW_012150285.1:7674593-7675277 GCF_000956105.1 Propithecus coquereli
TACTTCTTACATTACTGATCAATATTTTTAAATTACTGATAGTTTGGATGAAAACAGCACTTCACATAAAAATACTGATAAATTTTACTTTGCGTGATTCCAGTAAAAAGAAAAGTGATCAGTGGTGCATAATTGAATATGTTCTTGCTAGAAGGGATTTCCACGTGGCCGGATCTAACTGAGAGTGCATTCCTCTGCACGATTTTCCAACTCCGGTGAGTGTGGAAGTTTTCAAACCAGCTCTGGCTTGCTGCTCTTCAGACTGCCCGCACACTCCCAGTGCTGGTGCTGTAGAGCGTGGTCATGTAAGGACACATCCCCTGGGCTGGCATCTTTGAGTCATCACAGTGGACTGCTCCACTGGGTGGCTAATGATAATGTAAACATATACTGCACTAAGGAACCATGTAACTATAGCCCACCACATAACTATATTCCCAGTAAACCAGAATTAGATTTATATTCAACGCAACTTATCCTTAATTAGATTCCCCCAAATGCCACCAACCTTCATGTATTTTGTTATGGTTTGTCTTCTCACCCTTTGTACTGTCCTTACCCATTTCCATGCATGGAAGTTATTAATTTCATTGCAGTGGAGTGCCGTTTTCCTTTTTAGTTAGTGATTCCTTCCTTCCCCTCCCCTCCCCTTTCCCCCTCCCTCGCCCTCTCCCCTTCCCCTTC
>NW_012150285.1:7675666-7691493 GCF_000956105.1 Propithecus coquereli
GGCTCAAGTGATTTTCCTGCCTCAGCCTCCCAAGTAGCTAGGACTACAGGCATGTGCCACTGTGCCCGGCTAATTTTCTATTTTTTGTAGAGATGGGGGTCTCACTATGTTGCTCAGGCTGGTCTTGTACTCCTGGCCTCAAGTGATCCTTCTGCCTCAGCCTCTCAGAGTGCTGGCATTATAGGTGTGAGCCACTACAGCCAGCCTGTATTTCATTAACAAAATATTTTCTTAACTTGGGGTCATGAAGTTATTGCTTTTCCTTTTACATTTGGTTTTAATACTCCATAATAGATTTTTGTGTAAGGTGTGAGGTAGGGCTCCAGAGTAATTTTTCCTGGACAAATATCCAGTTATTCCACCACGACTTATCCCGAAGACTGTCCTCTCCCCTTTGCTTGTAATGCAAAGATTATAATCTTGTTGCAAATTTGAACAGAGGTGAGCAAAATCTTACTGAATGAAGCAGCCTGTGGACCACTTGAAAGATCACTGGGCCCCTCTGACCTTTTCTTTCTGATACAGTGCACTCGAATCTCCTAGATTTTAAAAATATTGTCCAGAAAGCTCAAGCGAATGTGTTTTAAGACAAGGGACAGATTGCATGAAGTGTAAATATTTCACTTTGTTTCTTCTTGACAACTTTGTGGAAAAATCACCCTCATAAATGTCCTGAAGGGATTTTTACTCTAGCACGTGTCTCTTAGACTGAATTTTCATAACATGATTTGATGCAATGAGATTTTTAGGGATTGGCTTCACTATGTAGGGATCTGTTTATTTGATTTTACCTTTTTCTGAAATGGTAGTCCAGAGTTCAGTGAGTGCTCTTAGTAGAATAATTCCTCACTACTTAACTGATTTGAGATGCCACCCTTATCTTATATTTAGTTCTTTATGTATCCTTGATCTGGTTCTGGGTATTTTATTTTGTTTTGGCAAACTATGCTGGCCACTCTTCTGGTCTTTTGGGCAGGGAGGATTTACTCCCAATGGTGATGAATCTGTTACTAGCAAAATGTCAGCTGTTTGAAGAAGATTGGAGTGTAGGTTGAAAGGCAGGGAAGCATTTAGCTTGGTGTGGTTATCAGTTGTGAACAGCCAATTTGTTATTTTTAGCTAAAATATATTTACAGCTTAGATTATTTATTGCTAAAATTCACGTGTGTACGTACCTTAGTTGTTATTAGTTGGGAACTCTAACATACAATATGTTTTTCCCCATTGAAACAGGGCTTATGTATCTTTTTGATAGCATGTGGTTTCTTAGGAGTCCAACTATTGCATTATTGGTTGTTCTTGGAGCTATCATGAATAATGTATCAGGAGAATGCTTGAAAAGAAAAGCATTTAAGATAGTTCTAACCCTTGAACTCTGCTAAGAGCTTTTCTTTTACTTAAATGCTTATTAATTCAGCTAACAAGCCTCTGAGAGGTGGGAGAAAGATGATGACAATAGCTGTTCTTTATGTGCTAGATACTTTTTATGCTTTCATCCCATTGCCAACCAGAGAGGCATAAATTAGGTGCTACATACTCATTCTTTTTTAAAATTTTTTTTTTATTTTTAATTATGGGTACATAATAGTTATATATCTTATAGGGTACATGTAATGTTTTGATACAGGCATATAATGTGTATTAATTAATCGAATTAGGATAATTGGGGTATCCATCACCTTAAGCATTTACATGTCTTTGTGTTAGGAACATTCTAATCCACTCTTTTAGTTATTTTAAAGATACCCTAACTTATTGTTGACTATAGTCATTTTGTTCTGCTATCAAATATTGTTCATTCTAACTGTCTGACTGTACTTTTGTGTATCATTAACCAGTTTTATCCCACCCTCCCTGCTGCTGGTAACCATCATCCTACTCTCTGTCTCCATGAGATCAGTTGTTTTATTATTAAATATTTAATGCTAAATTAAATTATTTCAATTTTAATAGTTAGCTCCCAGATATGTGTGAGAACATGCAGGTTTGTCTTTTTATGCTTGGCTTATTTCACGTCTAGTTCTGTCCATGTCGTTGCAAATAGTAAGATTTCATTCTTTTTAATGGGGGAATGATACTCCACTGTGTGTATGTACCACAATTTCTTCATTCATCTCTCTGTGTACACTTAAGTTGATTCCAGTCTTGGCTACTGTGAATAGTGCTGCACTAAACATGGGAGTGCAGATATGTTTTCGATATACTGAATTCCCTTCCTTTGGATATATACTTAGCAGTGGGATTGCTGGGTCGTATGGTAGTTCTATTTTTAGTTTTTTGAGGAACTTCCACACTGTTCTCCATAGCGGTTGCACTAATTTACATTCCCACCAACAGTGTATGAAGGTTCCCCTTTCTCCACATCCTCACCAGCATTCATTATTGCCTGTCTTTTTGGTAAAAGCCGTTTTAACTGGGGTGAGATGATATCTCATGGAAGTATTGATTTGCATGTCTCTGATGACTTATTGGAACAGTGCTGGGAGAAAAGCCTCCCTCTCTTTCTACTACATCGTTGTACAAGAAATAGGCCACTTTCTGCTTCCTGAGTTTCTCTTGCCCTGTCTAATCTTCCTGGTTAAGGTTAGTACCTACTGATCTGTCTGTGACTGACCATTTAATGGTAGCTACAGTAGTATGATGTAAGATTTAGATTGCTACCCTGCAGTACAAGGTAAAATACAGATTTACTATCCAGTTTGGTCTAACTACATCTTATGCTAAATTTTAAATACCTAATAAATATCCATGTAAATTGAGATAAGTCCTGTCATACTTTTAACTACTATAAAGCGAATACAGCATTTTAGTTTTGATAGCCAACTACTCCAGGCAAGGAGGCCCTGTAACTGTTTGCGTGTAATGTAAATGTAATCAGCTTTTGTAAAGGACAGCTATAAGCCATAATTTATAGGAGTTTTAGAAGTAATTTCCATTTTACTATGGCTTTATTTTCTGGGTAAGTGCTGCTAAAAATCAAAGCACTCTCCCATTTACTTTGGCCATGGAGAATACTTTGTGCAAAGCCACAGACTATTGAAAGTTAGTTACAAATTGGAACCTGTTCAAACCTGAGAGATAGTGTCAAAAAGTGAAAGCTAGGTAGAGGTGTATGCCCTTCCTCCGTCCTAACTCACTCTTACTTTATACGATTATCTTAAAGTCTATAAAATATTATTAAGCAAACTGCAATATTATAATTATTTAGATTGTTGTTCATATTTACAAACTCAGCTTGCCAATGCTTTAATAAATTATTTGTAGTTAAGGGATAGTTTAAGAAAGAGAATGCTTCTGTCAGGATTGTGTTAGTATTTTAGTGTACTATAGGTACTTTTGGAAATAAAACATACTTTAAACGAGAAAACTTGAGGCCTGTTATGAATGGCACTGAATAGTGCTGATTATTTTACCTTTGACAAAGTGGAAAATTTAAAGCTTGGTGTATCCCCTTTTATTAATATAATAAAATTTTATAGTGTTGTTCTGGGCGTCGATGTATGTTCTTTAGTGTTTATTAGCCCGAGGTTATAGTAAAACATTTGGTCCTGTGCCTGGCTATACTGTACAGAATGCAAAATATTAGAACTAAGACAGGAAACAAATAAATACATGTTTGCTTTTCTGTTTCTCTAGTCTTTTTCCATATGATTTCTAAATATTTTGGTTGCTTATACGAATATGATTGAACACAGAGAACATCTTTTTTTATCATTTAACATAGGTTTATAGCTTCCCCAGACTTGTTCTAATAATGAAGCTATGAGGGATATGACAAGAATGGTGATATTAAATTTCTCTAGACTCACAGTAAATTTTTCCATTCTGATGTCAGGAATGTTGAGCATCTGGAATCTGCAAGAAGAGTGAATTGTTCGCTGCGGGAACACTTTCATCAGATCCCGAACCGTTTATTCCCGTAGGAACCACTACTGTCTTGTGTAGAATATTATATTTTTACAGAAGCAGTTTTCTGGAACTGGAAGAATTTCTTCCCTTCTTTATGCTTCTATATTTTTTAATACTTTCACATTTTAGATGTGTCATTGTTTTGAGAATTACCGTCACATTTTAGCATTAAACCTATTTCCTTAGGTTTAATAACAGTAATTGATATTTGTTCAAATACAGTGAGAAAGCAACAGAAAATAAATTGTTGTAAACAAAGCTTTCTTTGTAGTTTATATAAGTGAGTCTATGCTCCATACTTTGTCATCTTCTTGTTTGAATTTTTATAATATCTACAATATGTATATCGAGACCTTATGTCTTGATTATGGGATAAATATATTTCTTTAAAAAGTGCTTTGGAGTACTATGTGTGCAATTCTCTATTCTCTTTTAATTTTGGTCAAAACATTTTTGAATTGAAGAGTTGACATTCTACCTAGTGTTCCCACAGCTGGGTATTTAAAATAAGTATGAAGTTGGGATCAGGAGCGGTGGCTCACGCCTGTAATCCTGGCACTCTTGGAGGCCGAGGCAGGAGGATTGCTTGAGGCCAGAAGTTTGAGACCAGACTGAGCAAGAGTGAGACCCCCATCTCTAGTAAAAATAGAAAATTGAGCCAGGCTTGGTGGTGTGCGCTTAGAGTCCCAGCTTCTTGGGAGGCTGAGGCAGGAGGATCGCTTGAGTCCAGGAATTTGAGATTGCAGTGAGCTATGATGATGCCACTGCACTCTACCTGGGTGACAGACTGAGGCTTTGTCTCGAAGAAAAAAAGTGTAAGTTGGTATGTTTCCTTTTCTTTTTTTTTGTTTTTTAAATTCTAGCCTTTTTTTTTTTTTTTTTTAAAGACAGCAGAAACTTTTCCTCTATTTATAAATTTTTACTCCAAATTAGGCTTTCCTGGGTCTTGGTTATTCTTTTTTCTTTCTTCTTTTTCTTTTTCTTTTTTTTTTTTTTGTTCTTTGTGTTTGGGGACAGTACAATCAAATGGCTGTAAGTGTCCTTGCCCAAAATCTGGGCTGGGTTCTTTGATTAGAAAGCTTCCTATTAAGTCTTAGCAGTGTCTTAATGTTCTATGAATGCTTAACATATATTTAAAAGTCAATTTACTTAAAATGGGATATTCTTCCCCTCTGTGTAGCATTATTTAGTCAACCTGATATTCCGTCATCAGCTGAGACTAAGCATGGAACCCACAAAGCTGCATTTTTCTTCCACATGTGATTTTATTATTCAAGTGTTCAGGAGCACGGTTCGCCGCATATATGAACAGTTTTAGTGTCATTTAGATCCTTTAATCTGAAGATCCGTTCCTCTTCTACTAAATCACTCTGCCTCGTTGTCTACCCCTCCCCCAACCGCCCGTCTGCCCCCAGCCAGCCCCCCACCCACACCCACCCCCCGTTTATTACCCGCCTCAGGGGAGCCACAGCCACCTCACCACCCGGCTCCTGTGGCCTCTTCCCTACTGATTCGAAGTTAGTTAGCCTTATGGCTTTCAACTGTTATGTCTTACCACTTTGGTCAGGCCCTCCAGTAACTTCAAATTGCATTGCATGTTGATATTTTCATTTAGGCGTCAAATCCATGTAAGCAGATATGCATCATCTTCAGCCCAGTATGAGTTAGTAGAGTCATCATCCACGTACTTCGCTAATTCTCTTTAGGCTTTCTGAACCCCAAGCACTTGGGTGAGTGCCAGGCTTTATTTTTGCTTTGTCCTTGGTCGCACTGGATGTAGTGCGGATAGTTTGTCCTCACTTTGCGAGTTGTCCTGATGAAAACACAGTTCTCTACTGTCTGACAGACATGACAGCTCTGCTAATTCCTTGTACACGGCATCGTGACTTTATTCTCATCTGTACAGGAAGAAAATAGGTTTTTTGACTTCTTTTTTTCCCCCATTACTTAATGTTTTCCTTCTCCCTCCCCATCTTAAAGATTCAGAAGATAATTTGTGTAGTAAAGATGGATTTTGTGAAGTGGTTCCTTCCAAATAGTAAAGCCTTTTTGTGATTTTTTGGTATAAGTTCTTGATTGATGCAGTTTTTCTGACTTCTGAGTATGTTTTATCCTTGTGTGAAGGATAGCCTTGTTAAGTTTCAAGTCCTAGGACCTTTTCCTATATCACTAATACAGGCTTTAAAATGGAAGATGACAGTCTATTAAAAAATTTAAAGTATCTAACTGTAAACAGGAACCTGTAAGCAGGAGTGCTATATGTTTTTCCTATATGTTAATTATTTCAAGAACTCTTAGAAAAATTGCTGGGAGAATTAATGTTGAAAGTCTCAAAATCAAGATCTATTAAAAAAAACCCACTATCTCTTGAGATGAATTATATACCTTCTCTGAATGGAGCCAGGATTTTCTGAGTTTTAGTTCTGCTGAAAGAACGAGGATAACCGTGATTATACTGACAAAATTGATCCTGTATCTAATGAGCTGTTTTCCACTGTCACTTCAAGAGTTAGGGGCCCAGAGATCCAGCAGGATTGAATAATTGGAGTGAACGTTTGTTGTCGGTCAAATCTATTCTGATAACATTTGCTTCTGCCAGCCCGTATCAGTGTGCTGTAGTTGGCCATCTCCGGAGTGTTCTTTGTTATGTCTTAACACTGGTAGTCTAGAGGGAAGTGGAAATTATTTGTAATAATCTCCTTAAAGGGGTCAATATTATTTTTCTTTATCACTCAAAACATTTTCTAAACTGAGTCTGCAACTATTTCAGCATGTTTAGCATTAATGACAAGTGCCTGCTTCTCTGGACCCTCAGTTTGGATTTTGGTACGGCGTGTGCACTGGCGTGCCGTGTGCATCAGCCAGTGCAGTCAGTATGTTGTCAGTGAATACATAACATTGATAACATCAACATTTTAGTTGTTGATGTTTCCTGCAAATATTTGTTGCATTATCTCTATCTGGAAAGTTGTTAAGCTGTTTGAGGACAGGGGCCATTTTTGTCATCTTTCTTGTCTTCTCTGCTAGTCCTGACTATGTTGATGTCTATAGTGCCCTGAGTCAGTGGAGTGTGATCATTTATCACCTCTCTAGCTCATTCTTTACCCAAAACATAGGGTCCATCTTTGCCTAGCTTTATTGCCTACTGTGAAAGTGTTCTCTCCTCTCCCTCTTAATGTATTCCAGCAGGATAAACTTCCACTTTGTGGTCTATCTTCCTTAATGCTTGGACATAACAGGTTTTAGCATTTAATTTGGAATTTATTTCATTTTTATTTAAAAGATCCTTATATAAATTGTTCAGCAAAGTGAGGTATTGTTGGAAGCTTTATAAATAATGCATTTAATCCTTATAACAATCCTGTAAGATTAGTACTACTATACCTGTTTTTTAGATTAACAAATGCATGCACGGAGATGTTAACTAATTTTCCCAGTTGCTGAGTTGGGATTTGTGTTTATGTCACGTGGCTCCAGAGTCTGAGCGTTCCACACCAGGGCCCCTCCTAGTTAGCGTTTGAACTTCCCTCAGCTCTCAGCACATGGTCACTTCCTCAGGGATGCTGTCCCTGAAGTGTTTGCATCCCTCTGTTGCACATTCCTGGTGCTACAATCTCCTCCCTTATAGCTCTTTTTAGAGTTAGAACTTTACGTTTATCTTTACTATCACTCATACAGGGCTCCTGCATGACACTGGAGAATGCTTTTCTTGCTTCTTTTTTTCTCCCCTCGTCATTGTGTCCCCAGCCCTTAACCACACCTGGCACATGGTAAAAACTGAGTGTCTGTGGAGTGCAGATGGGGAAGGATCAAGAGGAAGGTTGACGTATGGAGGGATGCTGGAGCCTGCCAGCTTCTTAAACACGCCCCTTGAGATGTCATTGAGTGTGTTACGTTGAACCGGATAATGAAACTTTGATGTCAGCGCGTTACCGTGCTCGTTTTGTCTTTCAGATAATCTCAGGGGTCCTGAAGGATGGGCATCATTGGGAAATTGGTTGTCTGGTGGATTTGTGTACGGTTGCATGGGTACAGTTATAATTTCAGGCTACAGCAAGTATAAATAGCAGTCCACTGTGGCTGGAACAGAATTTGAGGGGAAGTTGTAAGCTATACTGCTGGAAAGAAGTTTCACATCAGATTATTACCTAGAAGTAATTTTTTAAAATTATAAAAGTAATATCTGTCTTATGAAAACCGAAGCAGTGCACAAATTCATGCAGTAGAAATGAAAGTAATCATCTCCTGTCCTGGTTTCTCTTCCCAGATTCCACACTGATAACAGTTGGATACAGATCTTGCAGATGGCCCTCTCAACCACCTAGAACTGTAATGAATGAGTGAATGAAGGTGGATTTCTGGATCAAAGAGAATGCAAGCTCTCTGTTTTCATATTGCCAATAATGTATGACTCCTCTGGTTCCTTCATTCTTCCCTTTCCCAGAGGGCTCTGTCCAACCTTCTCTTTGAAAGGCAGATGTTTTCTTCTCTGTCCTCACTCCAAGCAGGTGACCATGTTTCCTAGTTTACTGAAAATAGTGAAGCAGTCCTCAGCGAATTACCCTGTGTTCCCTCAACTGCATTTGCTTTCCCCACATATACTGCCTTCCTGCCTAGGACCGTAGGTGAGCTACCGCCCTGGATCTGAGCCATCCCTACATGTGTGCGCTAGACCTTGCTCCTTCTCATCTGCTGAAGGACAGAGCAAATTCCCCCTTCTCCTTCTCCTACTTAGTCAGAATTTCTCTCTGTCATGGATCGTGCCGTTAGCACACAAATAAGCTATTCTTGCATCTTAAAAATAGCTACTTTACCATGCTTCCCATGCAAACATAAGTTCTCTTTTGTACCAGTATTTTTTTCTGAGAGTTGTCCGTGTTTGCTGTCTCTGATATACATGTTCTCATGTTTAGTGCTCTTCATTCACTCTTCTACCTCCATCACTTGGCCAAAGCAAAGCGGTCACGCGGTCACGTCTCAGTCCTTACTGTACTTGCCTTGTCAGTAGCATTTGTGCGGTGGATCGTTCATCCTTCCTTGATATGCTGGGTTTCCAGGACATCCCACTCCTGGTCCTCTCTGAGTAGTTGTCGGACCCTCTTCTCTTCTGTATCTCCAGACTTGGAGACCTCAGGGCTCAGGCCTTGGTTCCTCTTCTCTTCTGTGTCTACACTCGTGCCCCTGGGGACTCTCATCCAGGCTCATGTCTTTAAGAACAATTCATATGTCTGTGACTCTCAAGTGTTTTTCTTCAGCCCAGACCAGTCTGCCGAAGTGCTGACTCCTACATCCAACTGTCCCCCTGCAACTCCACCCCATAGCCAATAGGTATTACAAATGCAGTATGTCTAAAGCTGAGCTTCCCCGTCACAGATGATGGCAGCTTCAAAAAGTCTTGGAGTCATGTTTGATCTTTTTAATGTTTTTTCATGCCTCTCAGTCAATCAGACAGAAATTCATATTTAGCTCTTCCTTCAGAATCTACCCAGAGGCCAGGCGCGGTGGCTCACGCCTGTAATCCTAGCTTTCTGGGAGGCCGAGGCGGGTGGATTGTTTGAGCTCAGGAGTTCGAAACCAGCCTGAGCAAGAGTGAGACCCCGTCTCTACTAAAAATAGAAAGAAATTAATTGGACAACTAAGTATATATAGAAAAAATTAGCCGAGCATGGTGGTACATGCATGTAGTTCCAGCTACTTGGGAGGCTGAGGCAGGAGGATCGCTTGAGCCCAGAAGTTTGAGGTTGCTGTGAGCTAGGATGACGCCACGGCACTCTAGCCCAGGCAACACAGTGAGACTCTGTCTCAGAAAAAAAAAAAAAAGAATCTACCCAGAGTTTGAATACTTCTCACCACTGCTACCGGCTACTGCTTGGGTCCAAGCCTCCTTCACCTTCTGCCAGATCACTGCATTGATCTCCCAACAAGTTCTCTGCCTCTGCTCTCAATTTCCTGCAGTCTGTTCTCAGTTCTCAATTTCAAAACCAGAGTGATGCTTTTAAAATGTAAGTCAACCCTTACCGCTTTTGTATGCAGAACTCTGCATTGGCTCTTGCACTCTAAAAGAAAAGAAAAAGTCTTCCCTTGTTTGTCCTCCTAGACCCTACATGATCTGGGCCCCATTTCCTCCTTTTTGTCTTCTCTTACTACTCTCCCTCTCACTGCCTCTGCTCCCGTCATCTTGGACTCCTTGGCCATCTTCCTCAGACACTCCAGGAGTATCCTGTCTGAGAGGCTCAGCCTTTTTTTGTTTTTTTTTGCATGGTATGATCCCTCTGGCTGGAATGCTTATCCCCCAGGTACTCATGTGGCCAACTCCTTCACCTTTTTCAAGTCTCTGCTCATCTGTCACTTTCCGCTTCCAGCCAACCGTGATGACTTTGTCATTGCCATGTGCTAGTTGTCTAGTCCTCTGGATCCACCTTACGCTGTCCTGCTTGGTCTCCTTATATTGTGTTAGCACTATCACCTTGTAACACACTGTGTAAGCTACTTACAATGTTTATTATTTGACTTCCCCCTAGAACGTTACCTCCGTGAAGGTGGAGATCTTTGTTTTTTGGCTCCCTGGTATGTCCCAGACACCTTGAATAGTGTCTGGCATGTAGAACTAACTTACGGTGCTCAAGAAATGTCACTTGAATGAGTGAACGTTGGATGAGTTGGCTCCCACCAAATGATTACTGGACTGACTTCCCCGGCCCTTGCCAGTAGTGGCTATTTGCAAACTTAATTGGTTTCTAAGTGGATAGAAGAAAAATGATATGCTCTGTTTGGCTTTTCTTTGATTATTCATTGGATTAAGCATCACTTCATGTGCTAATTTTTGAGCCATCAATTTCTCCACCTTTTTTGCATGGTTTCATTACCCAATTTTCTAAGGTTTATTCATCTTTTATTGCACTTGATGTCATTCACTTGCTTGTTGCAAATAATTTTAGCAGTTTCTCTGCAAACTTGTTTGGTTTTTTTTTAAGCATGAAAATCTTATTTGTTATAAAATCTATCAATTATTATATGGTTTCAAAGATCTTTGTCATGGTAGGAAAGGCTTTTTTACTCCAACATGATAAAAATATTTTATGAAATCTTCCTGTAGCATTTTTATGGTTTCATAAATATTTGAAATTTGATCCATTTGCAGTTTGGGTATCACATTAGGCATTTTGCTTTTCCCTTATAGGTAGCCCTTGAAGGTGTTTGAGTAGAAGATTAAAATGGTGCGATTATTATGGGAGGCATAAGCCAGAGTTGAGTTTGAATTCTGAATATGCCACTTACTAGGCTAAGTATGTTTCTTCCTATAAAGTGGAATTATTACTGACACGTACTACGGGGAGTGCTGAACGAGATAGCCTGTGAAGCACTCACACATATGCCATAGCTCTGTAAGTATTATGTATGATTAATACTACTAGGACTTGCTACTGGTAATAATTATTGCTAAGTATTATTATTATTATTATTATTATTTTTAAGACAGGGTCTAGCACTATTGCCCAGGCTAGAGTATGATCATAGATCACTGTAGCCTCAAACTCCTGGGCTGAAGTGATCCTCCTGCCTCAGCCTCCCCAGTAGCTGGGATTATAGGCACATGCCACTGTGCCTGGCTAATTTTTAAATTTTTTATAGAGACGAGGTCTCACTATGTTGCCCAGTCTTACTAAGTATAATTTTAGGGAACTTTATCAATTGGTGGTAGAAAGGATGGATTAAAGGGGGACAGATGGTAGAAATAGGCATAATTTTTAATAAGTAGTTTTATTAGACAAGGTGAAAATTGATGAGGGTCTAACTGTTTAGACCCTCTAACTTTTACCCACAGTTAAAAGTATTATGATAATTTCCAGTGGTTTGAATAATCTTAAAGGCAATGAAATCTTACTAATTCAGGATGATGGCACTTTGTAATTATCTTCTGATTAATGTATTATAACTTTGGGTGGATTGTTTATTCATCATGGTTATGTTTCCTATGGGTGAGGTCAGTGCTGTCTGCCTTCCCCAGTCCTTGGTCAAATCACCGGCCTATTATGTACATATATCTTATATAAAGATATAAGATTATGACAAAAATATGACTTTAGGACAGGCTAGGTGTCTCATGCCTGTAATCCCAGCACTTTGGGAGGCTGAGGTGGGGGGATCACTTGAGGCCAGGAGTTAGAGACCAGCCTGGCCTCTCAGGGAAACCCCCATCTCTGTAAAACATTTAAAAAAATTAGCTGGGCATGGTGTTATGTGCCTGTAGTCCCAGCTACGAGGGAGGCTGAGGTGGGAAGATCGCTTGAACCCAGGAGTTCAAAGTTACAATGAGGAGCCATGATTGGGCCACTGCACTCCATCCTGGACAACTGAGATAGACCCTGTCTCTAAAAACAAAAACAAAAGAAAGAGAGAGAGAGAGACAGAGAGGGAGGGAGGAAGGAAGGAAGGAAAGAAGGAAGGAAGGAAGGAAGGAAGGAAGGAAGGAAAAAGAAAGAAAGAAAGAAAGAAAAGAATATGACTTTATTGACTTTTTAGCGTGACTTTTTAGCTTTGCAGTACTACTCTTCTCTGTATATTGCAAAAAAAAAAAAATTCGAGACAACATACTTGAAGTTGCTAAAACTGTATGTAAAATACTACTTGTAACCCTCTTGTCAGTTGCATGCCCAGAGCTCTGAAAGCCTCAAGAACACACTCTGTAAGTTGCTGGGGGGAAAAAGGATATAGTCTTTTGTCTTTAAAGAAAATGGCAGGTATGTTTATGCTGCGGTGTAGCATGGGTTCAGGAAGATAGCTACAGCATATTAAGTCCAATCAGGTAAGTCAGTGACCTCAAAGTATATAGTTTTTATCTTTAAGGAAAAGTGACATGCATATTTATCCTTTATTATAGCATGGATACAGGGAAGCCAGCTATCGCACATTTAAATCCAATCAAACAAGTCAGTGTAGTTAATTAAAACCATGCTCCACGTATGAGGTGGCTTAATGAGCTGGCTCACAGAGTGGGCTGTTTATACTGGACTGAAGGCATTCTCATTAGTATATTGCTTTTCATGATTTTACACAGCCGAAATTTGCCATATGAAATTGCTCTGGAAGGGAGGGAGTAGGTCACAATATTTGGTTCCCAAACAGTAGGCTTTGGTAAATGATTTAAAAATCTTAAAACGTCTTTACGTCTCTTTGCAATTAGTTCTACTGTTATAAACACCCTCCTTAGCCCCTGTAATTTCTGTACTTTGTATTGTTTTCCCACATTTAGGGTTTTTTTTTTAATGTTGGAAAACCACAATCTATCTTTGTTCTCTTTTATAAGTACCATACGTTTGGAAGGAAGTCGAAGTTAAGAAAGTGCTCTTTGGATAGAAAATAGTTGTATTAGGTTTCTCCAGGGAAACAGAAGCAACAGGACACACACACACACACACACACACACGCGCGCGCACACACACGTAAACGCGCACATATACGCACACATATGTAGATGTGTATACACATGTGTGTGTGTTTATAGGAGGAGGTTTATTATGAGATTTATTATGGGGATTCACTGACACAGTGGTGGGGGCCTGAATGGCCCACAGTTTGCCGTCTGCAGCTGGGAACCGGAACGCCAGGGGCACAGTTCAGTCGAGTCTGAAGGCCTGAGACTGGGTGGAGATGGGGCTGCTGTAAGCAGCGTCCAGAGGCCCGAGAAGCACAGGCTCCGGAGTCTGAGGTGCGGGCGGGAGAAGACGGATGTCCCGGATGAAGAAGAGAATTTGCCCTTCCTCTGCCTTCTCGTGCTGTTCGGTGGTTAGGTCGATACCCGTGTTGGTGAGGAGGGTTCTTCTTTCCCGAGTCTACCGTTTTAAATGCTAATCTCTTTCGGACACACCCAGAAGTGTTTACCAGCTATCTGGGCATCTTTTGCCCAGCCAGTTTGACCCATAAAATTAACTGTCCCAAGAACGTTCATTTGTCATCTGCTGAACTTAGAACTTTGGCCTAAATAATGTCCTCCCACTGAGCCTAGTGGGTCCAGGCTTAATGTACTGTTAAAATAGGCAAACGTTGTGAATACCGGCCTTTGATTTAATAATATTTCCCTTTCAAATCCTTGTTAGCAAAACCTTTACCTCAGTCATCACTAGTTTAGCATTTTTTATTGTGTCCCCAGACTACAGAAAGCCACAACACAACAAAAACCAAAAGACAATACGGTTTTCTTTCTCAAAAAAAGAACATACACGCTTAAATCTATATGTACAAGATTGATCCAGTTATCATTTATTACCTGCAACCCCCGTATCCATACTCTTTGCCTGCTCTGTGAAAACAGCTAGGCCTTGAAATGGTTCTCCTTTGCTGCTGGCTGGTGTTAAGTTTTGTCAGAGTGCTGGAGGGACGTGGCAGGAGGGGCAGCGTTTGCTGCTACTTCTGCTTTCACGGGATTGCTAACAGCACATGAGGGGTTAGCGACAATTTCCTCCTTTGAGTTTTTGGCTACACCCCTGTGGACATGTTCCCAGCGAGTCTCATAGGCATCCTTGAGGTCAACTTCCCAGCCCTGCTCTTTGCTCCAGGGGTGTTTCTGGCTCGCCTGCCCCATCAGTTTATGCTCCCCCAGGCTGCTTATGGCTTTCAGAGTCCTTTGAGTCTGGGCTGTGAGGTCCTGACTGTCAGCCTCAATCCATCTGTTCCCAGGGGGAGGTACAGAAGGGACTCTTCTTTCTTTTGTCTGCCTGCACCCTGGAGGCCTGTTTGCTGCTGCCCAGTGAGGATGGAGGAGCTCTCCCCAGGGAGTCCGGCCACCTAGTGAGCGCTGACACCTCTTCTCCAAAGAAATGCAAATCTCAGTCTTGGGGAAGGAGACCCTTTTCCAAGGCTGTGTTCTCCTTGGGTGCTCTCCTTCAGCCCTGGGTACTCTTTCCAGTTCTCTTTACTACTTTACAGACAATCCCTGGTTACTGGTGATAATTATTTATATGAAACTTTCCCTGTGCAAATTACTGCAGAGCTCCTATCTGCAGCCTGGACCATGCCTGATGCAGACATAGGAGGTGGAAATTAGGGTTTGGTTACTCACTAGCGATTTCTTCAGTTGTTCTGGGATTCAGTGCACTAAAAAATGTATAGATTCACAGGATTATTGCTGACTTTCCACTGGGTGTTCTCCAGTCTAGAATGTGCCCCTCCAGGTTCTGTTTTCCTTTTTTAGAGCTTAGCTTAAGTCCTGCAAATTCCGGTATAGCCTTTGCTGACCTGTATTGATGGCTCTCATCTTTAAATTGTTATAATTCTTATTATACCTGTAAATCAACTGACCCTTGACATATTTTAGTTTTGCTGTGGTTGCTTTCTTTTCCTTCAGTATGTATCTGTAAAATATCCTAATTAAAAATATTGCATTTTCTCTACTGAAAAATTTTATGAAGTAATGTTATTACAACTCTTCACCAGCATATTTGACAATATCTATCTTCCGTACCAAAATATAAGGTGAGATTTTTTTCCTCCTCAAAATTCTCTCTCAGAGAAGAGAGAGTTGCCTTATCCAACTCCTTACAAAATCTCTTATAGGGACCTCTCTCAGTTTTTCCACTTACACAAAAATGTGTTGAATGGGGAAGGCATATTCATTCTCATATAACCTACGTTCCTAAGTTTTGAGGATGGTTTTAGAGATCACTTGACAGAATTACTTTAAAATAAGGAGACAACAAAGTTTAAGTTAGAGTTAATTATTATTCCTTGGAGAAGGGTTGTGACCTCACGTTTGCAAATGTTAAAGATACTTAAATAGTAGCTAAGTGGTTCGTGGTTCTGTCGTAGAGACAAAAATAGACAGTTAAAGGACAAATGAAAAAGTAATCAGCTTAACGCAGATTTCCAGTGACAGCATCTCAAAAATAATCAAAAAGTGCTATATCTCAGACAATTTACCT
>NW_012150285.1:7692818-7694038 GCF_000956105.1 Propithecus coquereli
CTCTGGCATAATAGCTCTTTTAACCATGTCTTTAATTTCTAGTTGGCACTCTCCTGTCTCTGCTGGCTTTGGCCATGGTTGCCAGATGTGGTAGCTGCAGAGAAGGGACTGCTATTGTCACTAGAAAACTGTGGTGGCAAATAAGTTAGGGTTGCATAAAACTAATAAAACCTAAAAAACTCAGGTTTATGAGCTTCTGCTAACAGAAAAATTATTTTTTTAAAAAAAATTTAAACATAATATGACTTAGTCCCACAAAGTGTAAGGAGTACTTGGGTAAAGTTAACACTTTCCATATGTAAAAGACTAGGGTGGTTTTATTTTTGAGTATAGTATTGTATCCAGTTGAAATATATAGCTGAGCTGTTGTTTTGACTTTGAACCATTGAACTGAAATGACATTTTCATTCTACAGAAAGGCAGATTAAGGAAAGGAGAACGTTACTTTTTATCAAGTGCCTGCTCTTTGCCGGCCACAGGCTAAATGCTGCCGTGTACATTGTTCCATTGAATTCTTACAACTACCGTATTTACCACAAATTTTTTTTTTTTTGTATTAACGTTTTATTATCTTGTAAAAGATAATACAGAGAGATGCCGTGTGTTCATCACCCACTTTCCTCCAATGCTAACCCTTATATAACTATGATAGAGCATTGCAACTAGGAAATTGTCATTGGCCTTATTCAGATTTCACATTCTGTATGAACTCATTTGTGTGTGTCTGTGTATATTTCGTTCTTTGCAGTTTTACCACATGTGTAGGCTACCATTTCTTTTTAAACACAAGGGAAACAAGACTCAGGTAAGTTCTGGCAAATGCTGTCAAGTGTAGACCTGGGACTTGAATTTGGGTCTGTTTGATCCAAACTTTTGCTTTTTCAGTAATAATGTGATTAATAATAATAATAATGAATAATAATGGCTGAAACTCAACTAGTTCCCTATGAAACATATTAAGTTCTTACCATGTGACAGGGACTGTTCTAATATATTGACTCATTTAATTCTCCCAACAACTTATACCAGATAAATTATACCACAGTTGAATTAATATCCTTAATTAAACTCTAAGTCATATTGCCAAGGAATAGGTAATTATTTTTACAACTCCCTAAATCACCAACAAAATAATGAAATTCTACCCTCTTTTTATATAATTTCACATTTTTGAACCTCTGACCTTAACCACTGATCTGATCTTGGCAATTGATAACTTT
>NW_012150285.1:7695453-7700042 GCF_000956105.1 Propithecus coquereli
CTTCCTTTGCTTTTTTGGAGAAGTGTTTTGCTTGATGGCCCAGAATACAGACCCAGTAAAAACGACATGTTCCAGCTGTCATTTACACACACCTTCAGTGAAATTAATGAGATCACTCTAAGATTACGCTCTGTGTTTTATTTTCATTTTATAGGTCTGTATGAGCTGTTGACTGCTCTGCCAGCCCAGCTGCAGCCACATGTAGATAGCCAGGAAGACCTGACCTTCCTCTGGGATATGTTTGGTGAAAAATGCCTGCATTCACTGGTAAAGGTAAACCACGCTGATGTCAGATTCTCTTTGCGAAAAAACATATGGAAAAATATTTTGAGCCCCATCTAGTAAACCAGAGATCAAATTGTTGCTGTCTGAAAACAAAACAGCCTTGTTCCATTTCACTGACGGGTATGGAAGTTGTTAAAGATTCTACCAAAAATACATAGATGATTTCACTTAATGGTGGTGATCTGGCTGTGCATACTAATGTAGCAACCATGTGGTCGCCCTTGTTTAGAAAAAGAATATGAAATAGCAGCAGGAAAGTTTAGACTGCTTTATGGTCAACATTCATGAGCTGGAATTTAACTTAAATAAACGTTCACAGCAAAAATTAGAAGGAATATATTTTCTGAGGTCAAGGATGGCAGAAGTTCAGTAGCCACGTTAATTTAAAATAATTTCCTTTAACAAAGTCAACTGAAATTCTAGTAAGTTGTTTCTTTTATTGGCACAATTCCATTGAAATGGTATTTTGTATATAAATACACTGAAGCTAAATACGAATAAAAACAGTTTTTGGAGACAGTTTTAGTAAAGCATCATGCCGTGAAAATGATCACCCAGCAGAAATCAGGTCTTGCCATACAGCAGCACTGGGAGTGATCAGAAGTCTTAAAATAGTAAAATGAGAACAAGAAGCTTACTGGAAAATATGCCACTCTTGCTTCTGGAAATATGAATTGCATTTTCTCTCATCTAACTCAAGCTGAAAGAAATTTAGAGTCTTACTTGAGTCTGTAGGAGGTAGAAACTTATGCCTCATCAATATCCAGACCTATGTTTAATTCACCTCAATTTGTTATGGTTGTTTGTCATAAGAGGCTTTTAAATGATGTATGGTATTTGAAAATGAGCACCTTCTGAGTTGCCGTTGCTTCACAGACAGGAGAATTCTTATATAATTTTTTCTTATCAAATTTACTGAAATTTGTGTGCTTCAAGTAGTGACAATTCTTAAGTGAAAGTGTTGATATGTGACATTTCCCTAGCAATATATTTAAAGACTACAACATTTTAGTTGTTCATTTCCTAATTTTTTTCATAACAGTATAATTGCCAAGGTATCCTTGTGCTCTGAATAAGTTTAGGTACTTTAGTTGCCATCTTGGAGGTTATTAGAAATGGTTTTGGGATTATAACTGATGAAGTTTCTGACTCAGTGGGGCAACCATAAAAATATCCTTATTTTGGATGTGTGGAAGTTGAATAGCTGTGACTTTGTTTTAGATTGAGTTGATCTTTTAAAAGAAGGAATAAAATGTACTTGAAGTGGAACCACCATCCCTACTCATTAAATAAGCATGCCCCAAACAACGGATGCAAGTTTGTATTTATTTATAATGTAGCTACTATCTCGTGTCCTTACATATAAAATGAAAGTTATGATACCTGTTGACAAGGTTGTTTGTGAGTTTCAAATAAAATAGTGAAGATCTAAGTTCTTTGACAATTACATAGGTTAGGCAGGCATTATTAAATATTGAGGAAAAAGTTAATTATCATAGCATGTGAAGGACCAGAAAAAAACTGCAGAGATGGTTGTTATTTCTATTAAAAGAATAAAACTAATGTATAAAACAATTCTTAGTTACACTGGCTTGAACTTTAAGCTTAGGCTGTTTTTCAAAGTATGTGTCGATAATAAGTGGTCGACTAGCATACTATGATACTGATACCTGGTTTCATAAAAACAGTGAAACAAACTCATGCTGCTAGTATTTAGATAGCACAATAACACATGTATTAATACTATTCCGAATATTTTTCGGTAATTACTATAAAATGTATTTTTAAAACTAGTTTTATTACATACCTCTAGAACATTCTCAATTTCTTAATAGTTTCTCCCACCTCCAACTTTTAACAGATGCGGACCTCAAGTGTGTCCTTTGACTGACCCATTCTATTAGTTTTCAAATATGTAAAGTCTGCAATGCCTCCAGGAGGCAGGCTCATGGGATTGCAGCTTTAAGGAGCTGGAGCAAACCGCTTAACTGTATTCCAAGTGCATCTATTTAAGATCGCAGGAGAGAAGCCTTCAGCTTTTGTACATAAATCTTGGTAGAGCGAAAGAAATTTGTTTGAAAAGATTTAGTTTTAGAGTGAATCAAAATGTGCTTTGGTTTTATGCTCTTTTGCCTGCAGTCGAAGCTGTTTTAGTGTGTGATTTAGAACTGGGTGAACACACAACTTGATTTCATTCCAGCACAGAATTTTCGTTGTCATCATCTTATTTCATGTTAAAAAAAAAAAAAAAAAAGCGGTTGAAAATCACCACGCAGTTTTCAATGTATGTAACTCTTTGGTCTAATGTAGAATATACTTAAGAAGGGGCAGCTTGGCAGTGCGGCAGGCCCGGCATGCCACCCTGGGACAGTGAGCCACGCCCTGGCGGGAATGCTGTAGAAAGTGAGCTTGTCACTGGAAAGGAAATGTGATGGTCCTGTAGGGTGTTAGCTGAGGATATATGTGTTTTTTAATTTTCAAATAGAAAAGTTGAAGAATAATAAAAATGGTAAACACGAGACTTTAAAAGTATCAATCAAAAGGAAGATGATACTGAGAGAAAACCTGGGAAATACCACGTGTAGGGATGCAAAGGTGCAGTGTATGAGGGCGGTGATGCAGGGCCGTTAGAGTTCACATGGCCCAGTTGGGGGACAGACCACCAGCAAAGGTACAGCCACACCTTGGACCCTTCTCGTGCCAATATGTAGGACCATGAAGTAAATATTTTACATCCTAACCTCGCTTATAGATTTATCTTCTACTCCTGTTTTTTTCCTATTGAGATCGCTTTACTTACTTAAAATTTCATTTAATCGTATGTATTTTTGTAATCTGGCTTAACTTCATTTTAGAACAAGATACAGCATAAAGACTTGCTTAAATATTGTATTTCTTTTAAATAAGGCTATAGTTCTGTTTCCTTAAGAAATTCTTGTTCTTAACTCACAATTGTATCGGATTTCTAGGATCAGACTATCAAATTGTTTAGCACCTTTTACATAGTTGCGTATGACTCCCCCTACCCTTTAAAATAGTTATATATGTTAATATGTATGGGGGCAGGAGGAAAAAAAGTAGTAATCTGAATTTTATCCTTTTTGGGATTTTAAAGAATTTCAACAAACACAAATTGATATTTTCAAGAAAATTTTCCCCATGCAATTGTATTATTGTGTGTATTTCTGTGACTTCAGTCTTAAGGGAGTAATGACACGTACTCAGCTAGACCCTTATAACGTTTAGTTACATAGTTTTATCTTTGGTTGTTAATTGAAGGGCCGATTCATACTTTTTGTTGAGTACTTTCCTCTAGGCCAGTGACTATATGGACAGCTGGGACCAAAATGTCCAACATGGCAGGCCATTCCCTGGCCTGTGCAGTCTCCAGTCCCGCTGAGGGTGTGTAGATGAGGGGATGGACAGTTTCCATATTCCGTGATAGGTCATATTTGGAGCTTTTTATGAGAGGCACAAGGTACCTCACAATGGCCTCAGAGAAGGGCTCTGGAGGACTTGTTATCTCAGGCTGGGATCTGCATGCTGGCCAGGAGTGGCTCAGGTTGGGATTTCTGGTATGGATCAGGATGGGGGAGGTCAGGCAGAAGGAGTGACATAGCGAGCACCTGGCAAGATTGGGCATCTACAATCAACACAGAAGGTGGATGAACTTCACCCTAAGACAGTGGGAGCCATTGCATTGAAAGGTTTCAAGCAGGGGAGTGAAGATACCAGATTTTTATTTTCCAAGTAAGTTGGTGTAATCTGGGTGTGGTGGCCCATGTCTGTAGTCTCAGCTACGCGGGAGGCTGAGGCAGGAGGATCACTTGAACCCAGGAGTTCAAGGCCACTGTGGGCAACATGGTGAGACACTGCTATTAATATTAATAAAAATAAAATTAAGATATTAAAGAAGAGTAAATTAGTGTACTGTGGAGATTGGATGGGACATGAGATTTCCAGGTGAGAGATGATGGTAGCAAAGTGCAGGGAGACGGGAGCTGAGTTTGGTTTGAGACGGGGAGCCTAGAATTCAGCCTGTGCTCTCCGGCGCGTGTGCTGTTTACTAACATCGAAGCTTCTCCTGCCGTGTGATCCAACAGCTGGTGTTTATTCCAGGCCACTGGGGGTTTAGAGAGGGCAACAGGAGACCTTTATAGTCAACCTGAACATACAAGCCCTAAGGTACCAGGTACCAGTTCTTACATATTTTTATTGTCTCTTCAGAGGAAATGAGAGGTGATTTTAGTTTTTTCCATGTTTGTTTGGTATTTGGAGCATAATCAAATAGATCATAATATAAT
>NW_012150285.1:7701857-7704905 GCF_000956105.1 Propithecus coquereli
GCTCAGGCTGGTTTCGAACTCCTGAGCTCAAACAATCCGCCCGCCTCGGCCTCCCAGAGTGCTAGGATTACAGGCGTGAGCCACTGTGCCTGGCCTGCTCACTTCTTTATATTGCTGAATGGTGTTCCCGGTACATATGTAGCAGTTTGTTTCTCCATTCACCTGTTGAGGGGCATGGTCATTGCTTCCATTGTTGAGCAATTACAGATGCAGCTTCTGTAAACATTTGTGTGCAGGTTTTTGTGTGGATTATGTTTGCAGCTCATTTGGGTAAGTACCAGGGAGCCAGAGTGCCAGATCATATGGTAAGACTGTGTTTAGCTTTCTAAGAAACTGCCAAATTGTCTTGGAAGTGGCTGTATCATTTTGCATTCCCACCAGCATGAATGAGAGTTCCTGTTCTGTATCCTCGTCAGCATTTGGTATGGTCAGTTTTGGGGGAAGTTTTAGCCATTCTAATAGGTATATGGTAGTATCTCACTGTTGATCAGTTTGCACATGATATTAAGCATCTTTTCATATCTTTTTTGTCATCTGTTTAATCTTTGTTGAGCTATCTATTCAGATCTTTTACCTGTTTATTGAGTTTTTTCCCTTTATTGTTGAATTTTAACAATTCTTTGTATTTTCTAGATGCAAGTCTTTCATCAGAGATGTGTTTGCAAATATTTTTTCCCAGTCTGTTTCTTGTCTTTTCTTGTTTTTTTGAGACAGAATCTCATTCTGTTTCCCAGGCTAGAGTGCTGTGGTGTCAGCCTAGCTCACGGCAACCTCAAACTCATGGGCTTGAGCGATCCTTCTGCCTCAGCCTCCCGAGTAGCTGGGACTATAGGCACGTGCCACCATGACCAGCTAATTTTTTCTATATTTTTAGTTGTCCAGCTATTTTCTTTCTGTTTTTAGTGGAGACGGGGTCAGTCTCACTCTTCCTAAGGCTGGTCTCGAACTCCTAAGCTCAAACAATCCTCCCGCCTCGGCCTCCTGGAGTGCTAGGATTATAGGCATGAGCCACTGAGCCTGGCCTGTGCCTTGTCTTTTCATTCACTTAGTGTCTTTCACAGAGCAGAAGTTTCTAATTTTAATAAAGTATAATATCAATTTTTTCTTTCATGGATTATGCTTAATTGTTTTTTTATGTCTTAAAAACTCACTGCCAAACCCAAGATCACCTAGATTTCCTCCGTTATCTCGTAGAAGTTTTATAGTTTTACATTTAGGTCTGTGATCCACTTTGAGTTCATTTTGTGAAAGATGTAAATTCTGTGTCTAGATTAAATTTTTGCATATGCATATCCAGTTGGTTTAGCATCAGTAGTTGAAAAGACTGTCCTTGACCATTGAATTGCCTTTGTCAAAGATCAGCTGATTTTATTTGTGTGGGACTGTTTCTGGGCTCTCTGTTATATTCTGTAATCTATTTGTTTATTCTTTTACCAGTACTGTGCTACCTTGATCACAGCTTTATGTTAATCGTAAGTCTTGAAGTGGGGTAGGATCCGTTCTCCAGCTTTGTTGTTCTTTAGTATCGTGTTGGCTATTCTGGGTCTTTTGCTTTTTCATATAAACTTCAGAATCAATTTGTCATGCTCACAAAATAATTTGCCGGGATTTTGATTGGGATGTGTATACTATAGATCAAGTTGGAAAGAGATGACATCTTAACAATGTTGCATATTCTTGTCCATGGTCATGGAATAGTCCTCTGTTTATTGAGATTGCCTTTGATTTCTTTCATCAGAGTTTTGTGGTTTCTTTATCTAGATTCCATACATGCTGTATCTTGTTAGATTGATGCTTAGATATTTTATTATTTTAGTTGCTGTAGCTTTGAAACGGTATTATATTTCTGATTTTAAATCTCAGCTGTTCAATGTTGGTAATGGAAAGTAGTTGATTTGTGTATATTAAGCTTGCATCCTACGTCCTTGTTATAATTGCTTATTAGTGCTGAGAGTTTTTTTTGTTGATCCTTTGGGATTTCCCATATAGATACTCATCTCATCTGGAGACAATGACAGTTTTATTTCTTTCTTTTCAGTCTGTATTTCTTTTATTTCCTTTTCTTGTCTTACAGCATTAGCTGGGAATTCCTTGCCTTGTTATCAGTCTTAGGGGAAAGAATCTCATTTCTCACATTCTTTATCAAGTTGAGAGTTTCTTTCTATTCCCAGTTTGGTGAGAGTTTATTATTTTTGTCATGAATAAGTGTTGGATTTTTTTTTCAAAAATTTTTGCATCTATTGATAGGATCATATGATTTTTCTTCTTTAGCCTGTTGATGTAAAGGGTTATAATAATTTACTTCTGAATGTTGAAACAGCTTTTATAGGCCTAGAATAAATCTTACATGGTTGTAATATAGGTTGGAGATCCCTTATCCAAAATACTTTGGGACCAGAAGTGTTTTGGATTTCAGATATTTTTGGATATTGTAATATTTGCAGATACTTAACGGATTGAGCATCCCTAATCTGAAAATCCAAAATGCTCCAACAAATATTTCCATTGAGCGTCATGTCATACCTCAAAAAGTATTGGATTTTGGAGCATTTTGGGTTTCATATTTTTTGAATTTGGGATGCTCAACCTATATATGATTAATTTTATGTATTGAATTCAATTTGCTACAATTTTGTTGAGGATTTTTGCATCTCTATTCATAAGAGATATTAGTTTACGTTTTCCTTGTAATATCTTTGTCTGGTTTTGGTAGTAGGATAATGCTGGCCTCATAAGGCCAGGTAGGACGTGTACTCTCTGCTTGCTTTTTTCTTTTTCTTTCTAAAAGAGATTGTAGAGAATTGGTATAATTTCTTCCTTAAGTGTTTTGTAGACTTCATCAGTGAAACCATCTGGGCCTGGTGTTTGCTGATTTGGAAGTTTGCTAATTATTGATTGAATTTCTTTAATAAATATAAGCCTCTTTTCTTTGAGTTTTTGTCACTAATGTCATTCAGTGAATTGGTGCATATATTTAAGTTATCAGATTTGAGGGCATAGAATTGTGCATAATAATTCTTTTTTTTTTTTTTTTTTTTTTTTTTGAGA
>NW_012150285.1:7705193-7706787 GCF_000956105.1 Propithecus coquereli
AATATACATGGATCTCGAGCTGAAGATAACTACATTCTAGGTTGGATATAATAGATTTGGGAGTAGGGCTGCCAGATAAAATATAGGACATTCGGTTAGATTTGAATTTCAGATAGCCAGTTCATAATTTTTATTTTAAGTATGAGCCACGCAGTGTTTGTATTTTTGTTTATGAAACCTATTTGGAAGTCATCAACATTTAGAAGGTAACATTTTTTGGTAACGTGTTGAAATGTAATTTACATACCATCCAATTCACCCACTTAAAGTATACAATTGAGTGATTTTGAGAATATTGACACCACCGTCACCACAATTAATTTTAGAACCTCAGAAAGAAACTTTGCGCCGCTTGCTGTCATCCCCCGATCTTTGCGTCCTCCCTCCCATCCCAGCCCCAAGCAACCACTAGTCTACTTTCTGTCTCTGTATTTGCCCATTCTGAAATTTCCTGTAAACTGGAATCATGTTAGATGTGGTTTTTTGGTAACTGGCATCTGTTACTCAGCTGAATGTTTTCAGGGTTCATCCACCTTGTAGAGTATGTCAATACTGAGTTCCTTTTTATGGATGAATAGTATTGTATGGATATACCACATTTTGTTTATCCTTTTATTCATTGATGGGCATTTTGGGGTTGTTTCTGCCTATTAGCTGTTGTGAGTAATGCTGCTGAGAACATTTGTGTACAAGTTTTTGGTAGGTGTCTGTTTTCACTTTTCTTGGGTATATATCTAGGAGTAGAATTTTTAGGTCAAATGATAACTCTTTGTTTAACATTTTGAAAACCTGTTGGACTGTTTTCCAAAGTGGGTGCATCATTTCATCATTTTATATTCCTACCGGCAGTGTATGAGGGTTCTGATTTCTCTACATCCCACCAACGCTTGTTTTTATCTGACTTTTTGATCCCAGCTATCCTAGAGAGTATGAAGTAATACCTCATTGTGGTTTTGATTTGCATTTTCCAGATGACTAAAATGACAATAACTATCTTTTCATGTGCTTATTGGCTATTCGTATATCTTCTTTGGAGAAATTTCTAGTTAGATTCTTTGCCCATTTTATTTCCATTGGATTATTTTTAATTAATAGACTTTACTTTTTAGAACTGTTTTAGATTTATAATTTATAGAAAAATTGAGCAAATTGCACAGATAGCTCCCATATGCCCCCTCCCCACTTCTCAGTTTCTCTTATTAACCCCATGCATTAGGGTGGTATATTTATCAATTAATGAGCCGATGTGGATACATTATTGTTAACTGAAGTCCATAGTTTACATCAGGGTTCACCCTAGGTTTTGACAAATGCATGACGTCATGTATCCGCCATTATAGTATCATACAGAACAGTTTCACCTCCCTGCAAATTCCCTGTATTTTACATTTCACCTGTCTCCCCTCCTACCTTAGCAGCCACTGATCTTTTCACTGTCTCTGTAGTTTTGCCTTTTCCAGAATGTCATAGAGTTGGATTCCTGCAGTATGTAGCCTTTCCAGATTGGCTTCTTTCACTTAGTAACATGCGTTCAGGGCTCCAGCAAGTCTTCTTATGGCTCGATTGCTCACTTCTTTTCTTTTTTTTTTTTTTT
>NW_012150285.1:7710307-7773428 GCF_000956105.1 Propithecus coquereli
GAGCTAGGATTACAGGCGTGAGCCACCGCGCCTGGCCAATAATTCTTTATTTTATTGTTCATGGGGTCAGTACCATTGACTCCTTTCATTTCCAATATTTGTAATTTGTATCTTCTCTCTTTTTTCTTGGCTAGCCTGGCTGTAAGTTTATCAATTTTATTAATCTTTTAAAAGAACCAGCTTTTGATTTTGTTGATTTTTCTCTGCTGTTTTCCTGTTTCAGTTTCGTTGATTTCTGCTCTAATTGTATTATTTCTTCTGCTTACTCCTTCTCCAGTTTCCAAAGGTAGAAGGTTAGATTATCAATTTTAGATTTTTCTAAATATGCTCTAGTTTTCGAATATGTACATTTAATGCTATACATTTCCCTCTAACCACTGCTTTTGCAGCATCTCACAAATTTTGATAAATTGCATTTTCATTTTCATTTAATTTAAAGTATTCTTGAGAATTCTTCTTTGATGCATGCGTTGTTTAGAAATATTGTCTAATCTCCAAATCTTGGAGATTTTCCTGCTGCCTTTCTGTTACTGATTTCTAGTTTAATGCCATGTGGTCTGAAAATGTACGCTGTGTGATTTCCATTCTTTTAGATTTAAGTTGTGTTTTATGGCCCAGGATGTGGTCTGTCTTGCTGAATGTTGCATGAGAGCTTGAGAAGAATGTGTGTCTGCTGTAATTGGATAAAGTGTTCCATAAATGTCGGTTAGATTGAGTTGGTTGATGGTATTGCTTGGTTTAACTATGACCTTACTGATTTTCCTGCCTGCTGGGTCTGTCAGACACTGACAGAGGGTGTTGAAGTTTCTAGGTATAACAGTGGATTTGTCCATTTCTCCTTGTGATTTTATCAGTTTTGCTTCATGTATTTTGATGCTCTCTTGTTAGGTGCGTACACATTAAGGATTGTTTTGTCTTCTTAGAGAATCGACCCCTTTTACATTATGTAATGCCTTTCTTTATCCTTGAAAATGTTTCTTGTTCTGCCATCTTCTTGGTCTGAAATTGATACATGTACTCAAGCTTTCCTTTAGTTAGTGTTAGTATGGTTTGTCTTTCTCCATCCTTTATGTTTTCATTTGTGTTTTATATTGAATTTCTTGTAGACAACATACCATTAGGTCTCTCTTTTTATGCACTCTGACTGTCTATGTCTTTTAATTGTTAGGTTTAGACCATTCACATATAAAGTGATTATTGATACAGTTGGTTAATGTTTACCATGTTTGCAACTGATTTCTATTCATTGCTCTTGTTATTTAAATTTTATTTTTATTACCTTATCTTTTTCTTCCTTCTCTGCTTTTAGTTGAACATTTTATATGATTACATTTATTGCCGTATAGTTAGCAATATACATTTACAACTTATCTAGGTCTACTTTCATATATGCAGTTACCTTATAACAGAGTATTTTCAATATTTTTTTTCGCCATCTCTTACAACATTGCTGTCACTGATTTACTTATTCATATGATATTATCCCCCAATACATTGATGCTATTATTACTTTGAATAAACAGCTATCAGATCAATTAAGAATAAGAAAAATAAAAGATTTTGTTTTACCTTCATTTATTCTTTCTCTGACATTCTTCCTTTATGTAGATCTGAGTGTCTGACCTATATCATTTTCTTTCTCTCTGAAGAACTTCTTTGAACACTTCTTGCAAGGCCCTACTGGTGGCAGATTCCTTGAGTTTTTGTCCAAAAGAGTTTTTATTTCTCCTTCACTTTTGAAGTGTAATTCACCGGAAAAAGAAGCCCAGAGTGGAGGTTTTTTCCTTTCAACACTTAAGAGTATTTCCCTCCACTCTCATCTTGTATGGTTTCAGACGGGAAGTCTGATGTCATTCTTATTCTTATCCTCTAGAGGCCAGGCTTTGTTTCCCTCAGGCTTCATGTTTAAACTTGAAAACTTTGCAGATTAAACTGAAGTGAACTTCATGTGCTTGCTACTTTGGTCCACTGCACTCAAAACATGGAGCTTCATCAGAGGCCCCGTAGTCTTCGCTAGAAGACATCATGGCAATATTAATGACTACTCTTCTCTCTTTTCCCCTATAAATAGACAAATCCTTTAATTCTGTGGTCCTCAGCCCCTGGGCCTTGGACTGGTACCGTCTGTGGCCTGTTAGAAATGGGCCTTACAGCAGAAGGTGAGCTGTGGCCAGGAAGGGCGTCACCTGTGTTTACAGCCGCTGCCTGTCACTGACGTCACCGCCTGAGCTCCACCTCCCACCCCTGATTGTGGAAAAATTGTCTTCCATGAAACTGGTCCCTGGTGCCAAAAAAGTTGGGGACCACTGCTTTAATTTGTTTACCAGCCCACTAGAAACCACTGTAGTAATTTAACCACGTCCAGATGGCACTCGTAAGTGCCATGATAATCTCTTAGCTGCCTACTAAGATGAACACTTTTTTGAGGTAAAACAAATTCCTAGTTTTATCTATCTATAATTTAAAAGGAATTATTTAGTATTAAGAAATAATTATGTTGGTAATCTGAAATATCTAGTTTCTCTTCTTAAACATGTCCTGAAATTTTATTTTTAATGAAACATACAAAGTTGTGGGCATATTAGTTGCCGAGTAGAAGCAAAATATGAGGGATAACTTGGTGGGAGTTTATGTTGGGTTAGGGTTAGGGTTAGGGTTACGGTTAGGGATGACTTTGTAAAGTTTTTAATGCTTGTGAATTTAGGTTGAATTCTAAAAGTGAAAAATCTTAATCTTGAGTCTAAATAAATCTTAAGCATATGCTCATAGAGCGACCTGTGAACAAGAATACACTTCTAAAATTTTATGTCTCCAATCTGGAAACTTTGGAACGTGAAAAACCAGTTTGAAGGTAATGCTTGATCTTACTCTTTCAATAACTCAAATATTCTTAATAAGATTAGCACCATGAGCTTTTGCTTAGAAAGTATTTATTTCCAGCATGGTTGATCCAGTCAAGCTATTTAAAAAATACAGTTTTATAGAGCAGTGGTTTTATAAATTCTTTTCTGTTCAGGCACTTTAAGTTCCTCTCTTCTTTTAATCTAGAAGCAATGAAAAGCATCGTACTGCGGTGGGGGGAGGTGGTATTTACATAGTAGTGAATCGGGTTCAAGGCTGAAAAAATTATAAAATATTCAAGGTATAGGGCCCTTTAGAAACAAATTGTGCTGTTTTGGGAGGGGAGAGGTGCTGTTAAGTTCAGAGAGTAAACCCATTGGGGAGATTATGTTTCTTGCCTCTGAAATATCATTTGCCTTGGGTTGGAGGAGAAAGAAAAAGACAGCCAGACGTTGCGAGTGATGCGTGGCCACCTGGTCTGCAGAGTGGAGAACTGGGTATCAGCAGCTGGTAATGCTCCGTGGCCAGTCAAAGGTAATTGTCCAGCCAGCTCTGGTGGAGAAGCCAGACGAAGCTATTTCTTACGTTACAGTTTACATTTTTCAGGCGCAGAAACATGTAAAGTCTGCTCAAGATAGGAATTCCTGAGACCCTGAGTGAATTGTTGCTTTTGTAATTCGTACTCTCAGAACAGTGGCCATATGTATCCCTTTTAAGAGATTTGCTTGGGGGTAGGGACAAGTGAATGGGAGCCAGGTTTGTGAATACTTGATGGGACTGTGTCCTCAGGGGCTACATCTAATGTGACGTCACAGTGCCTTTTGGAAGTTATTGTGAGATTTAGGTGGTGATTCAAATACACTTAGCTTCAGAACTACCATCTTGCATTTATAGTTATTGATAATTTAAAAATAGGGAGTCTGTATGCTCTGTTAAAGCAAATGTGGGGAGTTTCTTACCTAGAAATCCCTGACTTCGGAAAAGTCCATTCATCAGAACACGTGGAGTCAGGAAGTCTGTGATGCTGTCCTTTCCCTTGTCGTGGCAATTCTTGTTATTCTCAAGAATGGGCGTTCCGGGAGGGAATTATCCAGGTCCTCTCGGCATCATACCTAGCAGTGGCGTTGCTGGGCCGCAGAGGTGCGCATCTCCCACTTTAGTAGGTGTTGCCAAATTGCTCTACGTTCCGTACCCAGTAGGGGCGTGACTGGTTTAGTGGAATGCACACGTGCAGTCCCCGTACCCTGGATCATCTCCATTCGTTGCACAGTCTTGGGATCGTGCTGGTTTCTGCATCCTTTGCTTTAACGCCAGGGCAGGCGCAGGTCGCATCCTGTTGCCAGGAAGGTGTTGGGCAGCGTGGTCCTGACGTTCTGAATTTGTTCAGAGTACATTGACTACAGAACGTTGTGGAATCACTGGCAGCAAATCAGTCTCCAGTATTTGTTTTTATCTAGAGTAAAATGATTTTAAAATATCGCAATTCTTGCCTTCTACAGCTCTCTTGGGGACCATACTTGTTTTCTTTTACTTTATTTAAAATTATTTTTAAGAATGTGTCACAGAATTGTAACAATTTCAGCGTAGGATATTTAGGCACCAATTCTAATGTGTACAATACAGAAAATTATAGTAGTATTTCTGCGGGGAGTCAGCATGGTAGTGACTGCTCAGGAAATGGCAGGAAGACCCAGGTAGAGAAAGGGATGGGCTTGTTTCTCAGGAGTGGTGGATGTGTTCTGGTCCTCACTTCTTGTGATTATGCAGAAAGGTGCACAGAAATACAAATTCCGCTTACATAAAACTCAAGGTTGGGGTGAAATTTCACATGATAGATTTGAACATGTGTTTGTGCACTAGCTTGGAGGCCTAGCCACCGTATTTAACTGTATTTATAGATTATGTGTCCCAAAATTTACAAAGAAATTAGAATTACAAGTGAATTTTTTGTGTAAACTCTGCTTGCTTCGAGGGGAGGGACGGACTGGACAGTATTGGCTGGTGTTTAATTTGCTACTTTAGGCCTTTTGTTTAATAATCCTCAGAGGAACAAAAGAGGGAGTCCAGTGCGTGGCTGAGGAGAGGAGAAATCTTGTACGTCTAGGACAACTGTCACGATGCATTCAGATCAAATTGGGACCTTCTGCTGCCTCCATTCTTTCTTCTTTTCTTTCTTCTCTCAGCCTCATGATCACTTCCTTGTCCCCTGTGTCTGTCTATTCACCTCTTTTTTTGTGTTGTCGTAATCATGGACAGTTGGGTATGTCGAGTACTAACTAGTCTGTGTGTCGGGAAACCCAGGTACTGCCCTGTCGCGAACAGGCATCTGCGGTCACAGTTCTGAGCCAGTGCCCTGGAGCTGCGTTGCCTGGACTCGGATTCTGGCTGGGCCGAGAATATTGTGCCAAGAATAAGAATAATAACATTATCGTATGTCCTCACTTTCCTTATATATAAAATGGGAGTAATAGTAGTACCTACTTTGTACGCTTGTTATGAGGATTTAAATGAATTAATATATGAAATGTGCTTTAGTATCTGGTACATAGTAAGTCATTATTAGTATTATCATCATATTCCTCATTTTCAATTTCTTTCTTTCGTTTTGTCAGCCATGTTCAATGCTATATGCCCGAGTTTGCACTAGTCTTTTCAATGTCCCTTTGGTGACATAGCTATTTTTTCAGGATGGTATTTTCTTACCCTAATAAACATTTGTTCTTGCCTTTTTATTTCTTTGCTCTCACTCTTTAAAATTGCAATGAAAATTAATACAGTCTATGATTAGAAATTCTTGAAAAAGTTCTCGAGTTGGCTAAGTGTGCGTTTTCTAACGTTTCCTTCACTTTAAAAATGCTATGGAATATTTTGGACATTTAAAATGAGAACAATATATTGAACACACATGTATTCACCACACGGCTTAAGAGAGAAAATATTACAGATTCAGATGAAGTCTGAACACACCCCTCCCTTGTTAATAATCCTTTCCTTTGCCTGCCAGAGTTAACTTTTGTCTTGAGTTTGTATTTACAATGAACGATATTATTTTTTATGTTTTAAAACTTTTATAAGTAGAATCATACTTAATGCATCTTTCTTTAACTTGCTTTTTTTGCTTAACATTTTGTTAGCGATATTTACTTGTGGATGAAATAAGCTCTAATTCATTTGTTTCCATTGCAACGTATGGCATTATGGGACTAGATCACGAAGTATCTTTTCTCCTCTTTTTGGGTATTTACATTGAAAGTGGCCCTGTGGGTACAAGAGTCCTATGTCCCTACGTCCAGAAATGCCTTTATCTCCTTGTCACTACTGGAAACAAGCAGTAAATCACTTTAGTTTAGGTTCCCCTGGTACGCATATGTGGTTGCTTCTGTAAGTATCACACCTAAGAATGAGTTTGCTAGACGGTAGAGATGTACGTCTCACTTCATCAGATGTTGCCAAATTGCCCTGCTAAGTGATGGTGCCACGATGCCATTACTTCCCATCCATTTCAGCACTTGGAATTGTTAGATTTTAATTTTTGCCAACATGATTGGTTCTAAATGCTATCTCCTTGTTTATTTGAATACTGGGGGTTGGACATGTGTTTATGGACCACTTTGGTTTCCTTTTATATCCTTTTCCTGTTTTTTTCCCTCGTGGTTGTCTTTCTTCTAGTTGGTATGTGGGAATTACTTCATATATTCTGACGTTGGATCTTTGTATGCATTGTAAATATCTCCTGGTCTGTGCTCATTCCATCCTTTCTAATAATTTATCGTAAGTGTTAAAACATACATCCACACAAAAAGCCTTCTCTCCGTCTTAAATGCAGAAGCAATGGCACCTTTACAGACCCGCCGTTAACACAAAATCCTTCTTAGCTCAGTGGGTCTCACTGAGAGCGTGTGTAAGAGCCTGAGGTGTATGTAGCCCCTGGCCAAGTCTGAGGTCTGGTTTATTTTTATATGCTGGCTTGAGAGGGGTCCTCTGAGACTGTTTGCACTGATCTAATATTCTCATCTGGTTAGAAGCATCTATAGAATGTATTTTTAGCACCTTGTGTAATTACGGGTATAGTTGTTCATTGAGTGAAGTTCTTTTCGGGCAGGATCTGTGTATAATTTATCCCTGTTTATTCCACATTGCCTCGAAGAGTAGTTAGTAGGTGTTCAAGAGAGAGGGCTTAAGAGAGACTATATAACCTTGCCTTCCAGGCTCTTTCTTGCCCATTTTGTTTTTCATTCATTTCACAAATACTTGAGTGTCTGCTTTGGGGCACAGTAATAGATGCTCATATCGCATTGAATTTGTCTATTGAAATATCATGATTATTCATAAATAACTGATGAGCACAGTTTGTTTTTTTCAATCAACTTAAAAGTTGTAGCATAAATTGTGTCCTCTTTATTATAAACAGATGTCAATTAATAAAGATTTTTTTTTAATCCAGCTGGTTTAAAATGAAAGTTATTGTCACCATCTCTACATGTCAATAAAGGTAGGAGGAATTAGCAGTGTTTTTTGTTGATTATGGTTTAGAAATAATATACTATCAAAGGAAATTATTGAATTAGATTGGCTTCATAATTCTTTTCCATTTTCACATAAAATACTTAGAAAATTTTTAACATTTTCAAATTTAGTATTTTTTAAAGTTTCAAAATGTTACATAAAATACTTCGTTGTAATCCTATAAATAAGACATTAATGTAAATTTATTATAAAGAACCTAGAAGTAAAATTATACGCTTTTGTATATATAAAATTAATTTCAAATGATCCATTCTGAATCAAAAAAGTTTTTTGTATCTTATCTACCTATACACCCATCCACCTATCCACCATCCTTCTTTCCTTCCATCCATCCACCCATCCATCTACCCTGTGGTTATGCTTTTCACAGGTACTGTAAGATTGGATTTCCCCGCCTCTTGACATTAGTTATGGCCACATGACTTGTTTAGTCAATAAAATGGGAGCAGAAATGAAGTGTGTCACTGCCGGGCAGAAGCCTGTAGAAGCCAGTGCACTTTTGGTCTCATCTCCCCATCCCTCTGGCCCCCTGCTGACTGGTGATGCTCCAGGTGGTGGCAGCTCTCTCCACCTGGGTCTGAGCACCTGGAGCAAAGTTCTTAGAGGACATTCAGTGCACAGAGAGCACCAGGGAGAATATAAACCTTCGTGTTACATACAGGCCGCTAAGATTTAGGGGGTTGTTTATTCCCACAGTCTAACCTACTTAATTCTAACAAGTATCTTCACTATATTACATTTCAATTCTATTTTTCAAATATAGCTTAGTGATGTAGAAGTTAAAATAAATGCAGTTGTTCACATTCCATGAGGTTAGTTATTTTTAAGTGGTTGCTCTTGATCTGACAGTTACACTGTAAAAAGTTAATATTCATTTTCTCATCAAAACTTTGTAACTTTTACGTTTTCTTTCTTGATAGACATGAATCTGCCTCCTAAGCACTGTGGCAGGCTTGGGAAAGGGTAATGTGTATTTTAAGTGTCTCTTATTAACTTGATTGTTCCAGTGTAATACAACAGCATAGGAGTGTGCCATGCCAGATCACACCTTCGATTTTGTGTTCCTTCTCATCACTAGTAAAAATGGAAAACAAATACATCTGTGTTGTTCTTATATTCCCTTGTTTTGTTACTAAATGTCACATGGATGTTTTTGCTTAGCGAGCAAGGGCTGTCAGTGTCAACATATAACACATACCCCCCGTTCTGATAAAAGAGCTTTCATAATTTAACTAAAACCAGCCTTTAATATACCAAACTGTATTTTCATGCGCAATTAGTGTTTTAATTGTAACTTCATTTGCTTCTGCACTTATTTAGCCTAGCATCTATGATTGCTTTTTTCCTCATTGTTTTCATTTCTTTGTTTTAGTTCAGTTAAAAGCTAAATTCAACAATATTAACTGCCACTTTAAAAAATAAATCTTATCTGTGAATTTTATTTATTCAACTTGTTATGTTATAAATTATACAGATGAAAAAGATTTAGTTTTCATTACTTGACAAAGTTGGCATGCGTGTTTGGCTTTTAATTTGAATAAATATTTGGTTGGTCGCTATTGTGTGCCTGGTAAATCTAGGTAGTGCCTCAAGCTACTTTTTAATCCTATGTACTTCCACTAGGTGGCGCTCATTCCTTTAGGACAGTGGTCCCCAACCTTTTTGGCACCAGGGACTGGTTTCATGGAAGACAATTTTCCACAGATGGAGTGCGGGGCTGGGGATGGTTTTGGGATGATTCAGGCACATTACAATTATTGTGCACTTTATTTCTATTATTATTATATTGTCACTTGCCATTCACTGACAGGGTTTTGATATGAGTCTGCAAGGTTTATTATGGTCTCTGTGTGGTCATACCTCTCTGCTAATGACAGTCTGTATTTGCAGCCACTCCTCAGAGCTAGCATCACTACCTCAGCTCCACCTCAGATCGTCAGGCATTAGACTCTCATAAGGAGCACAGCCTAGATCCCTCGCCTGGGCTGTTTACAGGAATCTAATGCTGCCACTGATCTGACAGGAGGCGGAGCTCAGGCAGCGATGCGAGTGATGGGGAGCGGCTGCAAATACAGAGGAAGCTTCCCTTGCTCACCTCTCACCTCCTGCTGTGCGGCGTGGTTCCTGACAGGCCACAGACCAGTACTGGTCCATGGCCCGGGCTTGGGGACCACAGCTTTAGGACATCTCAGACCAAGCTCAAGTAACTTGTCAGTATTGTCACAGATGGGTTAAAACAAGCAGCAGATTCAGGCCAGAGCAGTATGAACAACTTGCGAAATTTTCTCGTCATGTAAAGAACTGTAGAACTTTTTCGTAGAGGTATTTATGATTAATAATGTATTATATTTCCAAGGGATCAGTAATTATATTATGCAGCTCATTCATATAACATATTTAAATGTTTATTGTAGATCGTGTTATGTGATGGGGATACAAGGTAAAAAACAGGCCTGGTGGTCTTGAGCCACATGACTCTTGGAACCAATACTCAGTCACCTGAATAAGTGTAAAATTATAACTGACTTGGACAGGTTTTTGATGCTTAAAGTATGTGATGGATGAAGCAGTGGGTGTTTGCTCAGAGTCTGGGAAGTTTTGTTGAAAAAGTGACCACTGAGTGAGTTAGATGAGATCTGAAGGTTGCTTGAGAATTAACTAGCTACAAGTAGGTGGGAGGAGAAATGGCACAATGCTAAGTGTCATTGCGGTAGTTGCATCCAAGGGCCTTTCAGTCGTGGAGACTTACGCTCTTCAGCTCTTCTTTGATAATTTCCTCCCCTCAGCTCTTTTCTCTTCCATCTTTCTGTAAGTTCTTTTAGGGGGATATATTGGTCTTTCTGGATTAGTAGTCTCATTTTTCTTCTCCTTTTTGCTTTTTCAATTTTTACTTCCTTTCTATTTAATTTTTGAAAAATTTGCTGTAAAGATTTTAATTCCAATAAATTTGGAAGGGGTGTCTCTGTTCCTTTTTCATAACATCCTAGTCTTATTCCATGGATACATTATAGAATCTTTCTGAGGATAATTAAAACAAAGAAAACACTTGTTGATCACTTCCTGTGTTCCATGAGCTTTTCAGTTCCAAGTGCTTTGTTTAGCTCTTCCAGCAACCCTAAGACACAGACAGTAATCTTTGCCACCATTGTAAAGATCAGCAGAACTGCTTTGACAGCCTGCACAACCAGTTAGGGTGTGGAGCTGGCCTCAAACCCAGGTGGTCTGGTACTCAACTTCTGTGCTTTTAACACCATGCTATTCTGTTTGTTGATGGGTGCTCAGTAGAATGGTTTTGTTTTTATTTTAGATTCACTTCATTTCATTCAGAATCCTTGTTTACTCTGGGACTTTTTTTTTTTTGGTCTGCTCGCCTGCTTGGTGTTTATCCTGTTGGAGGCTTTCCTCAAATGTCTGCTAATTCTTGGTCCTCTGACAGTATTTAATAGTGAGGTGTTAAAAAGCTAATTGGCAGATCTGTGTGCTGAGGCAAGGCCTGGTGACTGATGGACTCGCTTTAGAGCAGTGGTTTTCAACTGCGGGTCGATCCCCACAGCCCCTGCTGCCCTTCTCATTTGGCAGTATCCAGAGATATTTGTCATGGCTTGAGAGGGGGTGCTACTGACATGTAGCAGGCAGAGGCCCCAGGGATGCTGCTAAACATCCCTCAATGCACGGGATAGTCCCCTACAATAAAGAATTATCCAGGCCGGTATGATGGCTCACACCTGTGATCCTAGCACTTTGCCAGGCTGAAGTGGGAGGATTGCTTGAGGCCAGGAGTTCGAGGCCAGCCTGAGCAAGAGTGAGACCCCCATCTTTACTAAAAATGGAAAAAATTAGCCAGGCTTGGTGGTGCACTCTTATAGTCCCAGGTACTTGGGAGGCTGAGGCAGGAGGATTACTTGAGCCCAGGAGTTTGAGGCTGCAGTGAGCTATGATGATGCCACTATATTCTAGCCTTGGCAACCGAGCGAGACCCTGTCTCCAAAAAAAAAAAAAAAAAAAGAATTATCTAGCCTAAGATGTCAGTAGTGCCAAGGTTGAAAAACCCTGCTTCAGAGTGAAAGGATAAAAAATCAGCTACTGTTGGTTGTAGGAGGAGAGGTTGCAAATTCCAAAATACAGAGGAATTTTTCTCCATGGCTTTTCAGTTTTTCGGTCAAAGAAACCCAAGATCTGCTGCCTGGGGCTTAGGTGGCTGCTTGGCATTCTAGGTTGGCCAAGGAAAGGAGCCCCTCAGTACTTCAGGGTTCAGCACCCACCTCCCACCCCCCGCCTTTCCCCATGCTGGCATCTCTGAGCCCTGAGCAGGACAGCATCCTCTGGGCCAAATTGTCTCTTTTCAACACAGTTAGCTAGTTTATTCTAGTTCTGTGCCGTGGCTTCCTTTTTCTAGAATTTATTGGAGTCTCTAGTTTTCTGACTCTCCGTTTCCATTATTTTTAATTTAAAAAATATATCATTTTAGTACAACTTATGATAGAGAAGAGATCCCTATTTGTTAGTTACCACCAAACTTTGTAACCGTAAGTTTTAGTGGCATTATTGTAATTCATCAGCTGCTTATACCATAATTCATTTAATTACTTTCTTATAATTGGACAGAACAATTTTTCATTGTCAATTCTTAGGTTATTTTGAATTACAGTTTAAATAGGAGCAAGAGGATACATGCTTGAGTCTTTCCTTTAACTTAGTACTTTTCAGAATATTGTTCTGGTACTCTCACACCCTCCAAAGTGAGTCAATAATAATTGCTTTTAGTATCATTATAAACTCAAGGATTTTTGTGTATTTGATGGGTTTCCGTCTACTGTAGTTACTATTCTTTTTGATGCTCAAATTACCACATCTGTGGCCAGTGGGAGCCCCTTGAAGTTAACCCCTGCGTTTTGTTTCGGTTTTTTGACACAGCTCCACTGGGATTTGATTACTTCTTTGTTTTTTGGTCTGATAAGGTTTATCAGGCTGTTTAACACATTTCTTGCCCCTGTGTGTTTTAAGGTAGATTTCTAGAATCGAGGCTTTCTCTCCTTACATACTGTGTATTGGCTGCTAACAGTGACCAATAGAAATTCCTTTACCTTGCTCTTCCCAAATTCTAATTTAAAACACTTTTTTTCTTCCAGATAATGAGTGAGCTTGTTTATTTTCCATATATTTTTTCCTTTCTCTTCCTAATTTTTGACAGTTGCATTTGACCTGTACTGCTAGATCCTAAAGAGTTAAATCCTACTGTTTACTCCTGGCCCCACTGTTGACCTTTAGTTCAATCCAGTAGAGCCAATGGGGCCATCGCTCCTTCCCCAGAAGCTGCTCTGTTTCAGAAATTCATTCTCTGGGAGCTTTCTCACGAGTAGATTCATGGGAACAGTTTTGCTGAGCCCTTACAAGTTTTCTTGTGGTCTTTACGTTAATATTTGAGGATCAGTTTGTCTAAAATTAAAATCCTGGGCTCACCTTTTCTTGTTTTGAATATCTTAAGATCTTGCTCCTTCAACTCTTGGCATAAAGTGTTCCTGTTTAAGTCTGATGCCAATATAACTTTGTTTCCTTCATGTGTCTTTATGTTCAAAGGATTTTTTTTTTTAATTTTCAGATCCTTAAAGAATATTTCTTAGTGTTAACTGTTTTGTGCTGGTTTTCCCAGGTATTCAGTGTATTCTTTTTTTTTAATCTTTATTTTTTTGAGAGACAGGGTCTTGCTCTGTTTCCCAGGCCAGAGTGCAGTGGCACAATTATATCCCACTGCAGCCTCCAACTCCTGGGCTCAAGCGATCCTCCTGCCTCAGCCTGCTGAGTAGCTGGGACTACAGGCATGCGCCACCACACCCGGCTAATTTTTCTTATTTTTTTATAGAGATGGGGTGTCACTATGTTTCCCAGGTTGGTCTCAAACTCCTGGCCTTAAGCAATCCTCCCACATCAGCCTCCCAAATTGGTGGGTTACAGGCATGAGCCACTGTACCCAGCCTTCAGTATGTTCTTTTAATCACATGTTCACATACTTTTATCTCATGGTAGTTTTTTTTTAAAGTCCCCCAGAGCCCCAAAGTTCCCCCTTATGCCCTATCCCAGTTGTTCCCTTACTTCCAACTCTACTTCCTGAGAGCGAATCACTAGTCTAAACTTACGGATGTTTTACCTGTTCTTGGAAGTTTATTTAAATGGAACCACACAGAATGTATTTATTTGTGTCGCTCTCCTTTTGTTCAAATTATGTTTATATGATTCATTTATGTTGTAAGTAGATTAATTTATTTTTGCTGCTGAAGAGTATTCCATTCTGTAAGTGTAGCACAATTTATCTGTTGAGCTGTTGGTGGACGTTTTGACCCTTTCTGATTTTTGACCCTTGTGGATAATGCCATTGCTGTAAACATTCCTAGGCAGATCGTTGCTTTATAAGTGTATGTGTTTCTATTAGGTATAGACTAAGGAATAGAAATGTTGGGAAATAGGGTTTTCATTCAACTATTGTATACATATTTCTATAAGGCATGTACTTAAGAATGGAGTTATTGGATAATAAGGTATTTGTTCAGAGTATTCGTTCCAGTTTGTGTCGTCACCAGCAGTGTATGACATTTGATAAATTCACTTAGAACTTTTATTACTTTATCAGTAGATTCTTTTGTTTGTTTATAATGGCAGTTTTTTTCTTCCAGTACAATTCTTATTCTATCTATTTTTGCCTTATCGTACAGTACATTGTTGAATGGGCATCATAACAACAGGTCTTTTTGTCTTTTTTCTCGTGAATTTTGTTCATCTTTTTTCATTACTGCTCACCTGTGAATCTAAGCCTTCTCTCTCCTGTCTCTCCGCGTTCCTGCCCTGCCCACTCTGGTTCTGCCTTCCGCAGTTTCTCCCCTGTCTGAAGACACTCTCCTTTTAGAAAGGAACTTCTGCCTCCATCTGACCTCACTTTGGCTTTTATTTTACTAAAAAAGTAATAAAAAATTTTATTTCATCTCAACCAAACCTGTGGTATACGGGCAATCCATAGTGTGGGAATTGTGATATTCATAGAACTGTTGAATAGATTAACGGTGTCAATCCACATGAAGTACCTAAAACAGTCTGGCCATAGTAAACGCTCAATGTTTGTTCGTATATAATTATTAGTCGTAATTAGAAAGTGCCATATTCAGTCATTCAACAAAATAAATAATTGTTTGAATAAATAGTATCAAAGTTGGCAGTGACTGAAGAAAAATGTAAAGAATAAGACTAATTTATTGCTAGTCTGATTCATTTTTTGGCAAATGTGTAATTAGATATATGATGAATAATCTGTGGTATAATTGGTATAATTTCTACAGTTCAGAAAGCCTTTTTCAAATATTGAGTTCCTTAATGTTTTATTAGATTTATTTTTCTTCTTTGGAACTTGATGAAAAGCATTATTTCATTTTAGCTATTAATAGAAAACCAACTTTCTGCTGCCCCTCATTGGCAAATATTTGTCAGCCCACGTAGTCTAAATTGGTGTAGTAGAATGTTCATATCTCCAAGGTAGCTGCTTTGATAGCAGCAGAATTATAATACACTTTTGTTTAGGGAAGAGCAAGCGTCCAGGATGAAATAAAACTTCTGCATGTGCCGCGTGGAACTGCTTAACCTTCCTACGTAAATCACAGTGGGAGAGAATTGAAAAGGACTGAATAGCGTCTGACTTTTTTTGAGGTTTGTTTGTACAATTCAAACATTGCCTATTTCTAAATTACAACTTTTACCTAGTGATATATTTATTTCTACTGAATTTTAAAAATCCATGATAAGTCGAGGGTTCTACCTTGCATTTTGGTAACATACACTCTTGAAATTCGTAAGACTGTTGGACTTGGTATCTTGCTACTTCATGAAAATCATTGCCAAAGTCTGTGACATCATCCTCTCTGTAGGCCAGTGAAAGCGCATTGCGTCATCTTAGGTCTGGCCATTTGTGAGGTTTGCAAAGACGTTAGCACATGCTCCTGTTCTGCTGGGACAGTGATCACTGCTGCTTTGGCAAAATTGTCGAGTGGATCCAGGGAAGGACTCTGAGGATCTGGCGGGAGTGGAGCTGCTGAGATGGAAAGATGCTTGGTTTTTGAGTAATTGCACAAAACCAAGAGGCCAGCCACCCTTTTCCCACGAGACTCCCCCTCTTTGGAACATGACGTGAGCAGAACGTAGGGACATACAAAACTGTGGAAAGTCTGCTATATAAAAACGCTATAGAGACAGGAACACACTTACACTGCTGGTGGGACTGCAAATTAGTGCAACCTCTGTGGAAAAGAATTTGGAGATACCTCAAAGAGCTAAACATAGAAATACCATTCGATCCAGCCATAGCAAGCCATCTACCCAAAAGAGCAAAAGATATGCTATAATAGAGACATCTGCATCCGAATGTTTATAGCAGCACAATTCACTATTGCAAAGATGTGGAAACAACCCAAGTGCCCGTCAATCCATGAGTGGATTATTAAAATTTGGTATATGTATACAATGGAATATTACTCAATCATAAGAAATGACAGTGATCTAGCATCTCTTATATTTTCCTGATTACACTTGAGCCCATTATCCAAAGTGAGGCACCACAAGATCGGAAGAACGGGCTCCACTTGTACTCGCCATCGAATTGGTACTAACTGCTAACACTATGGTGCTCACATGGTAGTAACACTCTCTAGGGATTAGGGGCATGGGGGGAGGGAAGTAAACCTGCAACTAGAGGACACGGGGAGCATCGTAGAGGGGAAGGGCATGCCTCTAACCCTTGCTTGGGGGAGGCAAAGACATAAAATGTAACCATAATGTTTGTACCCTCATAATACCCTGAAATAAAAAAAAAAAGAAAGACTCTACAGAAAATGAATAAAACCATAGAAATGCAGGGCTAGCATTTGATGTCACAATCCGCATTCACACAGAAGATGTGCCTGTGTTAGCAATGACTGTTTACCTGAGGGTTCCACAAAACACTAGCTTCGCCGGCCAAGTTTAAAATATGCCATACTTAAAAAGATTGGTCCCAAGCATAAACTTTTAACAACATACCTGTTAAAGAGGTTCAGTTTATGTGTCGAGAAAACCCAGCTAAATTATAACGTCTCTTTGCAGTGAGTTTAACATACTTTACTTTTTCAAATCTCTGGGCTCATCTGAAGTACTGTTTACCCTACAGTTTGCCTCCCTCACATGCTGCCACCAAGACTAACAAGCAGTTTTTTTCTTCAGCTGTTACAATTTGAATCTGTCAGGAGGAAAACAGGCTTTTCCCACAGCATAGAATTCTGAGGTTAAAAAGAAAGAAGGAAGTAGAGATGGCATAGGCAAACATTGTCCTTACTTCCCTGCTTCTGGTTTTCACTAATTTCATTAATTTCCGTTTGCTTTTGCTCATAGAGCATCTGTTTATTTTCCTTTTTGAGAAAATTGGTTCAAAGGCACATTAAAACAGCTGTAATTAGTTGCATAATGTCAGTCAATCCTTACACCCAGTATACTATGAACGTCAAGAAAATAGAGACCAAGTTTGTCCTATATCCTTTCTGTATCCCCGATGCTGGCGGGGCACGTTACTGGACACCTAATAGACAGTTATGAATTTGTGTACATGATGTGACATTTTCAGGATTTTTGTAATTTAATTTATGTTTTGGAACCGTTGTGGAATGCTGAAGTTGTATAAGTCAAGTACTTCTGCCTCGGAGTGCACAGGTTATTATTATGCACCAGCTGTGTATTAACGGGACAGAATACCTTTCCAAGCCGTTACCTGAGTCCAAAACTGCAAGGGAGGAATGAACAAAGACACGAGCTGTGAAAGAGCATTGACGGAGCCTTGGAAACGAACAGGCAGATTCGGTGGAAAATGGAACTTCTAAAAATGTGATTGTTGAAATAAAAAACTTAACGGATTTAGTGGCTTCAATTGCAAAGTAGATACAGCTGAAGAGAATTAGTGACCTTGAACATGCACCTGAAGAAAATAGCAAGAAAGCAGACAAATGTAATGTACATGTAATTATGTATTATATGATTTGAGGGGTTCTAAAGTCCACGTAGTGTTTTAAGAGGGGTGAAGATAGTGCTTAACTTTTAGACCTGAAGTTAAATACGCATGGAAAAATTCAAGGTGAGTCTTTACCTAATAGACAGACTTGATAACTTTCGAGCCATTGGTGGGGGGGCAAAAAAGAAGAAAAACAAAAGAGAGAAAAAAGTAACACCAAAAATGAGGCAGCCAATATAAAAGTAATGACAAAGAAAAAAAGAAAAAAATTACAATAGGTAATATTAATAACATTAACTAAACTTTGGAGTTAAAAAAACTTAGATAGATTGTTTTTTAAAAAAACCAGAATTTAGTTATATAGGAGAAAGCTGTAGCGGAAGCGAATCCATCTCAGCCTATGCGTGAATTAGCAGCAAGGTCTGAAGTTACTATTCCAACAATATCTGACCATTTGAGACAACTTGCCTTTCTTTGCTGTTATGACATAAAGGTGAACCATTTCTGTACTGTATTGTTATGTGTATTGAAAAATGGATTCTTTTTGACAATCACAAGCATTTGGCATAATGGTTGGATAAAGATAAAATGCTGAAACACAGTCTAAAACCAAATACTCATCAAAAAAAGCTAATGGTGTGTGTTTGGTGGTCCAGTGCTGGTATTATCCACTACAGCCTCATGAAACCTGGTCGGTCGATTACAGCAGATGTCTACTGCAACCAATTGGACGAAATGGTGAGGATGCTTGTGATTAAGCAGCTGAGATTGGTCAATAAAGACAGGCCAATCCTCTTGCAAGTCAACGCTCAACCACATGTCACACAAACAACACTGCTGAAACCACAGAGTCTGGACTTGGAAACTCTCTGTCATCCACCGTATTCACCAAACCTTGCACCAACTGACTACCACTTCTTCCAGGCTTTGGACCACTTCTTGCAAGGAAAAATATTCAATTCTCAACAAGCTGTGGAAAATACCTTCTGCGATTTCATCACCTCTTGCTATCCAGGCTTCTTCGCTTGCTGGCACAAACAAGCTACTATTAAGATGGCTAAACTGTATGGATAGTTTAGGCACATACTTGGATTAATTGTACTGCCTCTTATTTGAGATACAATAAACTAAACTTTTGATTCAAAATCAGACATTTCATATTTAATGACCTAGTAAATTCCAAGTTTTACTTTTATTGTAATCAGTCTGACAGGGTGAGCACTTACCAAAATGATTTTTGGAAGATGTCAGGCCCATGTTCTTTCGTGTTTGATTTGATGAATTCATCATGGCTGCCTTTAAAATGTTTGAGGCCAAAGTCGAGTCATCTGGGCCACACAGCAGAGAATGAGACTCTTTAAAAGTCATTCACTGAGGATCATTTCTCCCAATTGCTTTTCTTTCTTGTTCTTCCTCCTTCAATTTTTCTTGTTTATTTGGTGATTCTTGGCTTACAAATACAAGGTCTAGTTGGACCAGCAGAGGCAGTTGGTTTTGTGATAGTCCCCCTAAGCTTGGTGGGTGGGGGCTTAGGGCAGGTGGCCCCGAAGAGGTCATCAAATCTCAGGATCCAATCCTTTGAGTCAAGGTGGGTGGTGGGGATGGAAGGAGATGCTAAACCTTGGGATGTTTTCTGTCACCAATCTACCAAGTCAGTATTTGGGGCAAATGATGCCGTCTGCTACACAGCACAGTTCCTGAGCTGCTTTACCTCGGTCACTTTCCTATTGGTGTTGTCACAAATTACCACACACTTGGTGAATTAAAAGAACGCAAACACAGCAGAAGCCCAGCGTGGCCAGAGTGCAGTGAAGGGAGGAGTGGCAGGGACGTGCTCAGACAGGAAAGAGGATGCCATGAAAGATTGGAGGTCGAGTGCGCTGGACAGAGTCATGCCTTTCTCCTCCCCACCACCCACCACCCTCAAGGTATTGATGTCCTTATCCCTGGAACCTATGAACATGTCATCTTACACGGCAAAGGGGACTTTGCAGAGGTGATTCCATTAAAGATCTTGAGATAGTGACTGTCCAGGGGGTCCAGTGTAATCACTAGTCCCTTGTGACAGGGAGACAGGAGGGTCACGGTCAGGAAGGAGATGTGAGGATGGAAGCAGAGGCCAGACAGAGAGAACAGGGGATGGAAGATATGCATGTGTCTGCAAGACGGAAGTCACAGTCTTTTGTAACCTAATCTCAGGGGGGCATCCCATCACTTTTGCATTTTTCGGTTCATCGGCGTCAAGTCACTTGGTCTAATCCACACAGAAGGGGAAAAGTTTACATAAGGGAGTGAATACTGAGAATGCTGCAAAAGGAGGGTCTCTGGGAGCTTTTTTTTTTTTTTAAGTGACAAGAGTCTCACGCTCACCCTGGCTGGAGTGCAGCGGCATCATCACAGCTCACTGCAGCCTCAAACTCCTGGGCTCAAGGGATCCTCCTGCCTCAGCCTCTTGAGTAGCTGGGACTACAGATGCATATAACACTTGGCTAATTTTTCTTATATTTTGTAGAGACTGGGGTCTTGCTGTGTTGCTCGGGCTGGTCTTGAACTCCTGGGCCAAAGCAATCCTCTGCCCCAGCCTCCAAAAGTGCTGGATTATAGGCGTGAGCCACCGCACCTGGCCCATATGTAAAATGTTAATTTGATGGAAAAACTGTTCTTTGTTCCTACAGAGAAGTTATCTTTACATCACTGAGGTCCAAATCTTCATTTGGGTTTTGGTAGTAAACAGTGCTTTGTTTTAATTGATTTGAGAGGAAGTTTCAGCTTGTCTTTAGCATAGTAGACTTTGAGAGATTTAATCCTGAAAGTTGTGTTCACTTGTTTCATGAATTCTTGTGATTTGTATTTCTGGGTGCCTAAACGATATCAATAATAATGTAGTAACCTTTTGTCATTTAAAAATAATCAGATTTTATATGCCTGTTGATATGAACCATGAGATGGTTTTAAAACTAATAGAAAGGCACAAAAATTGTATAATTTCCTTTCTGTAAATAAGTTTTAACATATACCCACAGGATTCTGAGGACTTAGAATCTATTAGAATTGAAATTTTCTATTGAGTGAAAAGTTGGGAGAATAATTTCCTAAGAAAATTGAGGTTTCATTTTTCATTAGAAATAAATTGCAGATATTTTGACTTATAGTTTAGAAGCCTAGGGTGTTTATCTCTGAGGTGGTAGGAAAATTTGTTTTCGAGTAAGATTAAAATGGTTAGTTTTGGTCTGCATTTCCTCAGTTCACCAAGGGACCGTCTTCTCATACACAAAACCATTACAAGTTTTTGTTTCTTACTGACCAGGAGATATATTTGATTATTCATGTCTGCAAAGCTTCATGAGTTCGCAGTGAAAAATGTTTTTCATAGGAAAATAAACGTTTTAGGTAACTGCGAGGCACAAGAGGAAATGGTAGCTGTGTATTATGTGAAACTTGGTGGTAGGGAACGCCATTTTTTGGATATGCTACATTTTTTTTTGGATATATTCGAGTACATTAAAATATCCCAGCTGTTGTGATAGTAACACAGCAAGCAAATCACAATTTATTATACAAAGCAGAAAAATAGAACATAAATATATATGAAAGTAAAAATAGAAAGTTGAAAAACTTACATAAATGTGTGAAAGAAAGGGCAATTTTGAAACGGTGCAGGAAATAAAAGAAGACGATAATAGCAGCACGGGGCTAATGCCAAAGGCACTTGGTCTGGGACCCTGTTGTAAATTGCCGAGGTCGCAGTGTGCTAATGGTGGCCGTGACCAGCCAGCGCGAAAGGCAGAACTTCGGAAAAAATGTGAATCATGAGACATTAAGGGATTGAGCAAACTTAAGTTTCATGAAATGCTAAAACCTGTGTCTTGGTTTAAGTGAACTCTTTAAAAGTATACTAGTCTTTTTCATCACTTTTCAGACCTCAAAATCGTGGGTTTATAGAAAAGTACCACCTGGTTCTGTTCTGAGAGTAACACACATCACAAACCTGCACCAGTGGTTTCAGGTGACCCGCCAGATTCTAAAGAAAGTGTGTGTGAGGTAAAGAAGTATTGCTGTTCCTGTGCTAGCGTTACATGATTCACGATGGGTTGTGTAGCCACAAAGAGACGTTGGATTTCCTTTTATTTGTTACTCTCATGTATTCAGAGTTTGTATGTAGCAGTGGTTCTCAAAGTGTGATCCGTGGACCCCTAGGGGTCCCCGAGACATTTCAGGGGAGTATACAAGGTCTAAGCTATTTTCATGGTAATATTCTGATTCTATTGACTTTGTTCCCTGGGTTGGCGTTTGCACTGATGGTAAAAACGCTGATGGGTAAAACTGCTGGTGCCTCACAGAAGCCAAGGCCGTGGCACCAACAGTACTAGTTCGTGAGTCATTATGTTCTTCACCATCGTGTAGTGACAGTAAAAAACAATAAATTGCATTAAATATTAACCATTGAGTACATGTCTTTTTTACTATTGAGTCTTTTTAATACAGAAGGAGTGGGAAGTACTCAGGAAGCACTTGGCTGAGGACAAGCAGGTGGGATTGTGTGATTTGTGAACTAAACTAGCTGCTTTTTTTCAAGGATACCTTTAGAAATTGTCTATTCAGATTGGGTGGTGTTTGGAAGACCTTTTTTTCAAATGACCAAAGTTTGCCTGTCATTTCAAAGACAACAAAAAACTTTACTGTTGCCTATGATAAAATTGGAACTTCTGAGCAAGTGTTAGAATTTTGAAAAACTTGTCTCTGCCACGGTGAGGTTGCTACAGCTTCCCAGTACTTCTAGGCTTTTTTTGATGAGATCGGTTGGTGATATTAACGGATGTAATTTTTATTTTCGTTGTCGTACTATGAAATGTATAAACATTTGGGAAATCTGCATAACTCAGTGAAACAGTATTTTCCAAATGACCAAGGCATGATGCTACAAAGGCATGTATGAGTAACAGCCCAGGTGGAGAACAGGAGGGACCAATGATCATAATGTCCTGGCTCAGGGAAGGTTCGGTGATGATATGGCTACAGGGTCCACCGTGACTCTCACCTCTAAGAAATTACCAGCTGCTGCAGAGTTTTGGAGTAGTGTCGGTGAATATCTACAATTAGCTAAAAAGGTAACTAAAATATTCCTCCCTCTTCCAACTATAAGTCTGTAGGAGGCTTGATGTACTTCGTGTACTCCAACCAAAGCAACATATCCCAACAGATTGGATGCAGAAGCTTATAGGAGAATTCAGCTGTTTTCTTTGCAGCCAGAAATGAAAGAAAGATATTTGCAAATTCGTAAAGCAATGCCACTCGTCCAAAAATTTTAGTTTTGGGAAATATATCTATTTTTCATAAAATAGGTTATTTGAACATATTTATTAAATGAATTGATAAATTTAAAAATTCTTAATTTTACTTTTAGTATTATAAATATCAATAGATATAATGCACATAAAAACTCTTTGGGGTTCTTAGTAAATTTTAAGAGGGTAAAGGGGTTCTGAAACCAAAAAAGTTCAGGAACTATTGGTTTGTACTGTTCTAGCCAATAAATCGAATACCTCAACTCAAATATTAATAAGAGGCAGTTTTAGTATTTTCCAATCCCTGCATCAAAATGTGTTATACCGAAACTAACTTTTCTATCTCTTAATAAAATTTCTGTCAAAGTCTGTAGCTTCCAGGACATTTTTCAGTTATTTAAAAGAACAGTTTAATACTCCTTTGTCATCATTTCTCATTTAAACCTCACCTCTTCCCCTCCCTAGTACCAGCCAGAGATGGGGGAGATGACTTGGGGACAGGGCATAGTGTGTTCTTCATTTACTCCCTACCCCCAGCACCCCTTGAGAGATGGATTGGTTTCCTTCTGGAAGGAGATCCAACTCTTCCAATGTGTCGGGGCTGGGAGACCAAAAAAAAGGGAGAGGGACCATCTTTCTTACTTAATTTGGCCACATTATTGCTGCTTCTCAGGCCAACACTGGCTAACTTCCTTCCTCTTTGTGGTAAGTGCCCAAAGGTTGAATCTCTCCCAGGGCACACAGCTGGTACAACCCAAAACCATTCAGAGTGCTGTGGGCTGGATGATCCTCCAGGTGGCCCAAGCCCAGCTACCTCCAGTGGGGTCCATGCGACCCCAGGGAACTCATGCATCATTTGTAAGCCAAGCAGTAGTTGGCTCTCACTGTCCCTTCTGTTCTGCCATCTCTCTTCATTTTCCTTCCCACCTTGATTGAGAGGCACAAAGGGCAAGTCAGCTAGCCTGCTGCCTGAGCGTAGGAGCTGGAGTGTCTGCTCAGTCTTGTCTACACTGCGTTCTTTGTGAGTGATTCTCTAAACTCACTCCCGTTACTCTGCTCTTCACCGGGCTGTAGACTCCCCCCTCTGTCTCCTATTCCCCTCTTTTTCCTATTTTGACAAGACAGTTTTCTTTCTTCACTCATGTATGCACCATGTACGTATAAAATTTACACACACACAACACGTACACATTCTGAGACGTGGCAGATAGGAGATGGTTGACAGTCATGTTTCAGCCATCTCTTAAGCTCAGAGAGGTGTATTTCCAGCTGTTGGAAGATTTCTTTAGAAGGTGGGACTTAATACTTTTTCCTCAGCTTTGGGCACTAGTCATCAGTTTGGGGGCAAGAAGGAAATAATTGCATTTACCATCCTCTTACACTATGATCCTAGAGTGTTTACCAGCTGCCTGGGACTGTAGGATTCATATATCCACTTACCATTAATGAATGATGATTATAACTTTTGAACATCTACTTTACATGAAGTACTGGGCTGTGAGCAAGGGATATGGTGGTGAACTCTAGGGACATTGTTCCTAATCTGTGAATTTCATTACCTGTGGAGGTGGGAACAGCTGTAAGCATGTAAATACAATAAATCTATAAATGCAAAGTCTGATGAAGGTCATGAACAAAAAGAATAGGGAGCCATCAGAACTAATAATCAGGAAGAACTGTTAATAGTTTTTTGATTGAGAACTGTTGGGGAAAGCTGTGTAATAGTGACATTTGAGCTGAGACCCAAAGATGAGTGTGCGTACCCTCAGGACTCGGCGGCACTGCAGGCAGAGAGGGTGCCCTAGGGAGGTAGGGACCTGTGGGCTTGAGGAACTAACATAAGGTCCCTGTGGTTGGAGCTTGGGGAGAGTGGCTTGAGATGGAGCCCTGCAGGGGCTTGGTCATGCCGACCCCAGAGCTAGCTTGAATTTCTGAGAGCACTGGCAAGAATACCCTTCGTCTTGAGTGCCATGGCAGGCCACCAAGGGCTTAAGTAAGGAAGTGACAACCAGTTTATGATTGCAGGGTATTTCCATTGTAATGAAGTCCAGTTTTTGTCCAATACTCATTTTCCATGCAGTCATGTTGGTTTGCGCTCTGCCTTCCCTAGCCAGATCCTAGCTCATCTGGAATTATGTGAGTTTCCTCATCAATTTCAACAGACTTGGGGCTTGTGAGCAAAGGGTCTTTAAATTCCCTGGTGATGGGCAGATAATAGCTGATGACAGTGATATCGAGCTAGCCTTTTTGGTCTTTGAAGTAATTCTGATGGTTACTCTTTATTTTCCCCTTAAAAATCTTTCCATCTAGCTGTTATACTTTTTCATATGTGAGAATTTCATTCTGTCTTCTTACTAAGGATAGAACTTTCTCTTTGGGAATAGGGTAACTAGGGTGGTGGTTGCTTCAGGACAGGTATCTTTTTGCACGTTAATAAGCACATAGATGTAGATTTCTCGTTACACGCTTCATTCTACCTGGACATGTCATTGTAACTTTCTGAGTTTGGTCTTGCACCTGCTCCATCATTTGCCTCTTGCTGTGGTCACAGTTAATGTTATCCTTTCCTGTGTCCATGGAGGCTTCCTTCAGCCCTGCTGACACTGTCTGCAAATAGATCCTCTTCTCCTACTACTTTTACTGTTTTTGAGGAAACACCAAGGGGGATGGCATTTAAATTAGTGTCCTTCAGAAATGTATACTCTTTGCTGGAGCACAGGTGGTACCAAGTCTGCTTTGATTTTTATCTTTAGGTCTTGACTGAATCTTACATGCATGCAACATGATGTAGTCAAAGGGAGACGAATGTGTCCCCTTCCTAGGGACACAGGGAAGGGTAGGGGGGACTCAAGGCACAAGCTACCATTTATTGGGTGTTTTCTATTTTCCAGGGCTAGCATGAAGCTCTTTTAATGGTGACTTTATTTAATTCTCACAATAACCCCATGTAGTAGGTGCTATTATTGTTATCCTGTTCTAAATAAGAGGAAACTAAGGTTTAGAAAGTTAAGTAAGTTGCCTAATGACAAGTAAGGGGCAGAACTGGGATTTAAACTTGGATATATTTGACTACAAGGCTCTCAGTAAATTATGTTGATACTTCATTTTTTAAAACCATGAAAATACTATAAATTCTTCATGTATTGCTTTGGTCCTTGTCTTTTCCCCCATGTGGATAGCAGTGAAAGCCCTAAACTATAATGAGCCTATAGGCTTATGTTGGGGGCAGCTGGGAAAACAGCAGCTGGGAGAGGTGCATCTTATTTCACTGCAGGTTTGGGGATAGAGGCAGCGTGGTAGCTGCTGAGAGGGGCCCGAGTGCGTTGGGTCTACAAAGAACGGAAAGCCTGAGGAACCCAAAAGCAACCTGCACTGAGCAGTTTTTTTGGAATTTCTTGCCACCGGAGCAATATCCTCGCAACTGCTTTCCTGTTTGCAGACTTAGCCACCACCTGCCCTCCCACCTCCACAACTAACACAGAATGAAGCACAAATCGGGCCACGTGTCTCCTATTCTTTAATGGCTTTTTAACTTTTTTGCTAGATAAAGTCCAAGCCTTTCAGCATGAATCACCCATCTGTACCTTGGGTTCTTTCCCTAGAAAAATACTTGTAAACAATTTGTATACAGTTTCCAGGAGGTCACGAACCGGCTGAGAGCTGCCCATGAACTCTCCTAGCCATAGACCCTAGACTGGCCGCTTTTTAAGACAGCTTATTCCATCTTTTGTTACTGAGCAATTTTTATTTTAAAGCTGTAATTACAGCTTTAGTGTATGTTAAAATGTAAACTACAAACAAGTGTGCAATGTAATTGATTGCGACTTGTATATTGAAGCCTGTCCAAGTTCCATGACATCATTTGTAATAACATCCATCCAACCACCCTGATAAAAAATTGAACAGTTCCCAGTTCTTCAATGGTTATGGAAAAAGATATTTTTTTAAATGACACATCTGATCATTGTAATTTGAGGTGGAGTGAAAGATGAGTATACAAATACTGGGTTGTTTCAAAATGCGGCAGATTATATATTTCTGGATTGGAGAATTCAAGTTTGTCTTTTTTGTTATTGTTGAACTGCTAAAACTTTCCAAAGAAATGTTTAATGCCCTGGCTACTTTCTCTAGAATATTGTTCTGAGAACTAAAGGAATCTGATCCGTGGAGAATGTTCTGGGAAATGATTTCAAGTAAAATCACTACATTTTCAACCGAAATGAAAATGTTGATGGTTTGTTGCTTTTTTTATAACTTAAGCCTAAAAACTGATTTTGGTGCTTATATTTTACAAGAGTTTATAGCCACGTCCCTTATAAGAATTATCCATCTGTGTAGAGATGTTTCAAACACCCCAGCATGAGTTGAAGGCAAAGGGGCACCCAGTGGTTTCCTATGGGAAGGCTTTGCTTATTTTTCACTTTTGGCTCTGTAGCTTGAGCAACGGTAAAATGTCCAAGTTTTTAGACTTTATGACACACGCATAAAACAGTTACTTTTCTAGGGCCACTTTGTTAGTAAATGGGAAGATGAGAATAATTCCAACTACCTGTTTAGGAATATGACAGAGAAGCTGGTCTATCTTTTCCTGGGATCAGGTAAGCAAAAAAGAAAATCGTCTTTAAGAATTTGTAGCCATGGACTGGTTCGTCCATGGCTTGGGATTTGAGATTTTTATCCGCCAAGTCATGAGTCCTGCATTGTGAAATTAGCAAAGTAGACGATAATATTTCAAAGTTACCTATCAGAAGGAAATGAAAAATATTTCTGAAAGGATTTTGTCCTATGGATTTTCTTTTTTAATATTCAGAATGCTGCCTCCCCACCATGTTTTAAATAAAGGAGTGAGTTAGGTGCATGTACACACATGCTAATTCTACATTGCGTGCTGTTAACAAGCTAGAGGTTCAAACTACTGAGCAGTTATTTTCAGTACTTTTTTATACTCAGAAGCCAAGAAAAGGATTACAGCTTTGATTTACTTAAAATAATTCAGATAACCATGATGGAGTTTTTCAGTTTAAATACCTCTGCATTGTTGAGCGATTTAAGTGATTGCTTTGATACTCATTTATTCATAGTTTGGTTATTGAAGCTTCGTTTTTAAAAGTTCTACTTTATGTGTAACTAAAATTGATTATTGGCACCACATTCCTTTAGTAAAATTAAGTGCTTATTTTTAGGAGGTATATAAATGAAGGTAACTATAGCTTTCTTATAAGATCTGGTTACATATAGAAATGCTGTATAGAAAACAAACCCTTATGGACACATACATGTACACTATTTAATAGAGGGTAATGTATATAGATCTTGAAATGCCCTTTTTGTACAATAGTGCATTTTTAATATTTTAGCATGTCATGACTTTTAGGATTTTGCTGGTGAATGACTGCCTATCTTTCTATCATAAGACATTAATTTAACCAGAGTCACTCCTTCTCTTTAGATTTCTTTAACCCTAACTTCTTTCTTCCCTAAATTCCTTCCCTTTTCCCTCTTCTTCCTGCTGCACAGGGGAGAAAGATGACATACACTTTTATTACGTGGTTGAATCTACAGAAGGAAATGTTTAGTTAAAATAAATGAGATTTTGCAGGTTTGGCTGTTCCTGATATTTAATAATAGATTTTAGTTTGCATATTGATGATGAAGCCACATTTTTGGTTAAATGTTTGTCTATTGGATTCCAAAATGTTCCCACTCGGGGAAATTTGCCAAACTATATCAGAATGAATTTTTCTGGGATACAGAGGGAAATTATAGAGTGTACAATGTAAAACTATGTCATGTTCTCCAAGATGAAAGCTCCTGGCCACATGTGGGTATTTAAATTTAAATTAACTAAAGTTAGAAGTGAGTTCCTCACATATGCTGGCTGCAGTTTAAGTGCTCAAAGGCCACGCTTGGCTGGTGGTGGCTAACCATATTGGACAAGCAGCTGTGAAACATTTTCAATATCACAGACAGTTCTATTGGACGGCCTTGGGGTGAAGTCTATATGACTTACCTGTTTATGAGAACTTTAAAATCATTTTGGTTTTTTATTTTCTTCCCTGGGTAGCATAAATACTAGTAAGAAGTAGAATTTCTGTCACTATTTTTAGAAACAGTGACCAGTTCAAAATTAGAGTAAATTTTTACTTTTCTACCAACTTAATTTTTAAAATGATGCAGTGAAATAAAACGCCTATCAACATAGGGCTGCCAGCATTTTGAAATTCTAAGAGAACATTAAAAAGAATCTTGATACAGTACAAAGTCCAGGGTGGGTGGGCTGGCAGTCTGCTGATCTATCAGGTGGGTGAGGGGCTAGAGAAGATGCTGGGACCAAACTGACTGACTGTAAATGACGCTCAGAAAAAGCAAATTAAGTGGCGAAATAACATGTTTATTTGGGGCACATAACTTTAGGTTATAATTATAGTATTAATGCAAATTAATCTGGGAAAATTGAAAGCCATCAGAAAGACAGTATTGGGGGAGAGCTTGGGAGGGGGAACCACCAGTGATCCTCTAGTCATTGAAAACAAGCGCTACCGTTTGTCATCTTCCAGTGCCCTATTCATTCAGCAGCGAAGAACCAGTGAAAAATGCAGGTGAGATTTAGTCTGAGAGGAAAAGTGTGTGATTAAGTGCTTCAGCACTGAGCCAGATGGCTTGAGCTCTGCAGTCCCAGCTCTGCCTCTTACTAGTAGGAACGTAGCAAGTTGTTTAAACCCACGTGTATCTATTTATCTGTAAAATGAGATGATCGTGCTATCACTTCTTCATATTCTTGTGAGGATTAAGGAATTAAAATATTAAATTCATTAAAGACCACATTACTAGTATTACTGCAACTATTAGGTAGGTGATATAGGCACCTGGTAAGTGCTTGATAGGTATACGCCTGTTTATTTATTATACCAGAGAAGCAGACAGTCAAACAAGTACTTGCAATGAAGTTAGATGCGTTTTATGGTAGGGTAAGTTCAGTGATCTATGAGGGGACCTAATTCTTGATAATTATTTGAACAAAATGAATTTGGCTCTTAGAAGGATTGTTTTTTTGTTTAAATTATACTTTCATAGTTTCTCAAATCAAATCTTACTCTTTTTATAGCTTGTAGTCTTTCAAATTTGTTTATTATCCTGATGTGATAAATGTTCAAAGGTTCCAACATACTGAGTAAAAACATTGCCCTGATAGTTCTGGTAACATCCTAAGTGTCAAAATCCTTTCTCTGATGCTTTGCATTATGTACCAGGTTGTCAAAAAGGTAATAGAATCCTCTCTTAGCAATAGCATCTGACTAATCAAAATAAAATCTATCTTCCAGACTTTTACAAGGTAGTTTAGTTAGCTCTGAGTATAATTAAAGAGTGTATTACTTGATACCTATTAAAAACCGGAAATTGTTAGGTGCAACTGTTTTTCATATCTACTGGGAGACAGTTTTCTTCAGCTGTAAGAAAGAAGAGGCTAAAGTGAGTTTAAGTATAAAACGTTAAGGACACCTGTGTAAGCTGAAATAGATTAAACTTCAGTGCCAACAGTTATGCATTTGTCTAAGCATCTTTCGTTTCTTAACTTTAGAATACTAGATTTCTTTAAGGAACTCATTTTGTCTTATGTAGCGTTAAAGTAGATTCGTTCCTTTGTCTTTCTCTGGTCATGATGATGGAAAATGAAGGACTAAATTATTTTTTATGTGTTAATATAAATGCTTTATAATATGAAAATTGATCTTATTTAAGCTAAATAGTTACAAGAAATGTCTCTAGTTATGAGAAATCCTTTTGTTTCTGAGAAATTTGAATTTGGGGGAAAAAGTTGGCAATTTGAAAAAAATAAGTAAAAGGAACACTGCTTGGTAAAGTGATCCTGAACTTGGCACCCAGGTACATCCAGTGCCAGCTTCTTTGTTTTTAATGGCTATGACATACCAACCTGTCGGAATACGGCTATTAGTTTACTGTTTTGCTTTAGTCACAGTTGGTGCTTTTAGCAGGAATACAAGCTACAGTTGATACTTGAAGTATTGAAGCAATAGATTTTAGATATTATAGACTTTAGAAAACTAACATGTTTATTCAGGGGAAAAACAAAGGCTAGTTTTTATGTGGGTTCTGTTTGATGAAGATTTGTTTTTTCCATTTGACTCCATGGTGTAAACATTGGACCGTAGTAATAGATGAATGAGGCACACATACGTGTCATCTGTAGGTTTATATAAACAATAACTTTAGAATGTGCAAGGGATTCAGATTCTCTTTTCAATTATAAAAATGTTTAAATATCCGAGCTTGTTTACTAGCAGGTGAACTTGTATTCATTTGATTTCTTCCAGATTCATGAAAAACTACACTACTATGAGAAGCAAAGCCCTGTGCCCATTCTCCATGGCGCGGCAGCCTTGGCCAGTGACGTAAGTGTGCCTTTCTGAGCTCGCTGGGACGTGTCTGCTGCAGCCCTGGCCAGGGCAGAACTCATCCCAGTGCAGACAGATGCGTGTGATCCTATGAGTGAAAACCAGAAGGAGTTGCAGATGTTTCCAAAAGTCCTGTCATCACTGAGCTTATGCTGATGTTATGTTGATTTTCATTCACTTTCCTGTTCTACAAATTTTGCGTGTAGCTACCCTCTTGTTCTGCCTTGGTAACTACGTAATAGAAATTTTAGGCTTTAAACTCTATGGTGAGAGAGAAGCTGTCAGCTCTTAGTGTTCCAAGAAAGTCACAAGACAAGAGGAATGCTTTGGAGAAATAAAGACAAATGAGATAGCTATACTGCTGACAGTACTAAAAAATGACAGATACTAGTATAGGGCTAAGCCATATGAAATACATAAAAAGACAGGATTGTTTTTAAAATTGATTATAAAGCATAGTCATGATTTATGGATATTAGACCTTTCCAAATTACCTTCATAACCAAAAAATAAATTTTAGAAGCAGTTGGCATTGATGGAGTATTTAATTTCCTGTAGCTATAATTTTATTTTAAACTTGGGGGAAGGGGAACTAACTTGCTGGTTCTTACTGTTAACTTTCAGACTCGGATGAATTGAGAGCACACCTGGATAAACTATAAAGGACACTAAGCTAGACGAGAAATATGTTTAGTTGTGAAGGCTGGTTTTAGTGATATCCCGTAGCTTATTCATTGCTTTTTAATTTTTTTCCTTTATTTTGATAAAATAAGCAGTAATTCAATGTAGTAAAATTTTGGGGCCATGATATAGTTAAAAAAAAAATTGACCATCTTCAGAAGTTGGTTTTCTTTGATATATTTTATATTCTAACTTAGGAAATAAAGCATATGTAATAAATATCCAAATTATATGTGTTTAGTCCCCAAACATTTTCCCTTCTATTTTTATCTACAAAGATTATAAGGATGTTTTAATAGATATACTTAATGAGGAAGCTTACTCGTCTATAATATAGAACCAACACTTTGAAATCAAGGTGAGTAAAGCTGTAGATACAGTTCTGCAAGTAAGCTGCAGTTGCCTCCCGAGAAAGCCTAAAAAATCAGTTTTAAAGCATTTACCGTTCAGGGTTTTGGGAAACATTTGTTTAAAACCAATGTAATTGAGGCCCAATCTTATTACAATAATACTGCTTTATAAAAAATTAGAGACTACTATCTAAATATGATAAACCACAGTATTTTATAATTTGTCAGAGCAGTGTACTTAAGCGTTAAAATATATTGTTATGTGTTAATGACTAAAGAGCGCTAAGAACTTTTTGTGTCTTTTTGTAAGTTAAAAATTCTGTAGAAATGTTACCTTGAAAAAGTAAAAGCAATTTTTGAAATGTAATTAATGAATATAATTTACATTACTCCCTTCTTGTAGAGAAAAGTCCTTTTGCAGAGATAAGAACAATTATTTTTAGCTTAGTAGAAATAGGGGCAAATGGAAATTTCATACAACATTTTAAGAAGGGTTTTAAAATAAAAGTGCATTTATATATTTTGAATCATATACTGCATATTTCATAATTGTAGCCTTTTTTCTTGTTTGAATCTTGCTTTTCTTTTTATGAAGCTTATATTATTCTTCCTATAGCCTAAAATGGAATTGAAATTTTGATAGGAGTATTTCTTAATCGAGAACATGAGGAAAGTTCAAAGTTGCAACACTTTGTTTAGGTAGAACCAACAAGTGGGAAATCTTGATCATTACAGTACAGTCAGCATTTTTGGTACCAGAGTAGTTGTCAACCTATTATAGGTCATTTTATGAGTAACTCTGTTTATATTTAACAGACTTCTTAGTCTGTGTAGGTAAACATAATAAAAGCTTCAGACCATTTGCTCTGTTAGGGGCATTCTAGTTCTTTTTTCCCTAGCCTTAAACAGCGCAGCTACTGTGAGATTTTGGAAACCCCATGGGTTTCACCACCTCAGTCTGAAGCACTGTTTTTGTGGGGGTGGTGGGTGGGGGGTACAGTGTCAAAGCTTGATCCAGTCCTTTTTACAACTGGCCCTTTGTCTACGTGCAAAAGACCATTCACATAGATGAAGTGCTGAGATTTGCCCTCATTGCAATAAATCAAAAGGTGAGCTGGCTGATATGATTACTTGATTTGTGCTCAGCCCAGAGCCTGGGCTTGGACCTGGACTACCAAGGGCCTAAGAAGAAGAGCAGTGATGGATGGTCTGTTTTCTTTTATGCTGACCTCTCCTTGAACACTGGAAAGTAATAGCCTCGAGCAAGACAGGTTCTCAGTGGTCACACGCCGAACCTCACAGTGCTCTTACTAAATATTCTTTATGTCAATGTAATCTCCCTTGCAGCTGGCCGAAGAGCTTCAGAACAAGCCATTAAACAGCGAGATCAGAGAGCTGTTGAAACTGCTGTCAAAACCCAATGTGAAGGTGAGGACATGTTATTCCTGTAATAAATACCTTCAAATAGGACCACTTTCTGAGCCTTCAGATGAATTTCGTTTCGAGCATCAATTTTCAAGTAAATGTGTTTTCAAGTAGCAGACAATATTTTAGTAGCCTAAATCCTTTTAATGAGAAAGAAGTGAGCTTTTGATGATAATGTGTCAACAATTGGGAAGCTCAGAATTTAAGTTGGCAAATATAATGTAGCTTCAAGGTCATTTTCCTTTTAAATGAAGTTAAGAGTACACAATGCAGAACCTACTAGTAATTTTGTTTAGGTACATTTTACTTGGCCAGTTATTGGTATTATTAGTATTCTAATATATTTGACAGCTATACTTATTTTTCTGTAGGATCATTTCAGCATCCCTCTTCCTTTTCCTCCTCCTTCCTCCCCATTTCCTGTCCCTCTACCAATTCATGTTTCAAAATTTCATACCATTTTACGGAGCAGTTTTCCAGTGTGAAATACCAGTAAAATATTGCTGGACAGACTTCAGTTCTCCCTTTCCCATTCTGTACCAAGTGCATCGCTTATTTTTCTTCCAAATGTGATTAGTCTACCAAAGGCATTTCAAAATTTTCCTTCTGTTCTTTGAAGATCATTAATGTACTAAATCCTGTAATATATGCATTTTGTACTCAACACTACTACAGTTGTGTGTACAATATTGTTCTGTGACTCAGAATTACGTATGGAGTACATAATTGCGTAATTAAAACGATCAGTTATCTTATGGTTAATGGTAAGCATATGTAGAGTATGGAATGAAAATTTCAACCTAGATGCAAAAACTGGTTTTTACCTTCTTTGAGAAATATCCTTTGGGACCGTGCTATATTTGGATCTTAAATTTATATTCAAAAAAAGAGTATTAAAGTAAAAGCATGCATGGACTATAATATCTCATCTCTGTATGTAAATTCCAGTACATGAATGTTTCACTTTAAGGGGTAAATGGACTGGGATTAATAATGTGAGGGTAATTGATTTGTAGTGGTTCAGGAAGTAAATTAAATTTTAGTTCTAAAAAAACAAGGATCAGATTAGAGCAGAAAAGTTGCTTGATATTAAAGACAAAGTGTGTGAAAAAGTTAGGAGGAGGAGATTCTTAGCCAGAGAATGCTCTGAAGTTTTCTTCATTTGGTTTTGACTGCCCATGAGAAGTTAATGTCAACCAGAGCAGGGTGAGGTTAGTTATGAGAAGCTTGTTAAACTCCTTTTTGAGATTATTATCTTGGTTCAAGAGTGTTAGAAATTAAAGAAGAATGTTTCAGACCAAAAAAAAAGTGATTTTGGTATTGTATTCGTGAATGTTGGAAATGGAATAGCTAATACTAAGGAGATTACACTGCATGAGAATTGATATTTGGCTCAAGAGGGAGGTATGATTTTAGTTGGTATTATGAAGGTCCATTTGATAAAGTTTTATAATAATTGGATAGTTAAATTTTATTATGTGGAAAATATTTTCAGTGGATAATTTTGTTTATTTTTCACATTTATCTAGCAGTATGACTAAAGAATGGATGAGAAGTCAGCATGAAGGATGTATCTTCAAGAAATATGTGTAGAAAGTAGATAAGATTCCAGACATGTGATGTTGCAGTTGGCAATGGCAATTCATAGTTAGCTAGTCTTGGGAAGAAAATTTCTTTCTTCCCCTTTTGACCTGACATTTAACATTACTTCCCTTGAAGTCATTTATATTAACTGCCATCACTTTGAATCTCACTTCCATAATTACTTTAAGAAGTTCAACCCCAAAATAAATTTTAGACTATCTCAGAATATAATCAGAATATAATAATATACATTTTTATCAGAATATAATAATATAATATATTCAGAATATAACCAGATTATAATAATTTCTTTTTGTCCTAGGAATAAACTAAAATATTTGGTTTTTTTTTTCTTTTGAACAGAAGCAAGGTACATGGATTGTTAGTTGAACTGATAAAATATGAAAAATGTAATTCTGTATGTTAATTTAAATATTGTCTTTTATTTTTAGTGGATTATGGAAATTATTTACTTTTTAAAGATTGAAATTTCATTTTAAATATTTAATTCATAGTACTGAAAAGAAATTTGAGATGTACCTCCAAAGTTCTATGACTTCAAAAAAAACACACACACACACATATATATATGTACAAACAAATATGTACTCACTATGGGAAGGTCATACATATGTTACATAGATCTGCCAACTCTTTCTGAAAAGGCTTATAACTTTTTTTTGATAATTTGTAAATGTCAGTAGAGACAGATCTTCATTCATTCATTCTTAGATATTTATTTAATGCCTAGTGTGCGCAGGCATTAGATCATAGAAGATATTAATGTATGTGATTAGTGAAGGTAATAGGGGAAATATTAGATAAAAAAAGGGAATGTGTGGAAATGATGTGGAACACATTGGAATGTGCTAAATTCGAACTTGATGGGGGGTGTTGAAGAATCTTCAAGTTGAGACCTGCAGGTTGAGTTTGAGGTAACCAGAGAGGGCAAGAGGGGTGGGAGATAGGCCGGGGGTGGGATGTGAAAAATAAGTGTTTTAGGCACAGGAATAGTGTGGGAAGTCCCATAAAGAAGGAACTTAAGTTTGAGGATGCAAAGGTACCAAATAAGCTCAGTGTGGCTGAAGAGCAATTTGTGAGAGAGGAAAAGGCAAGAGTTTGGAGCTGAGAGTGAAGCCTTTGGAGTAGGATTTGTCTGGGACAGTCTGGTGTATGCCTGCAGTTCCAGCATTATTAGTAGTAGCCTTTCTTTAACTTCCAACTTTTTCCCTATTGGGATGATAAATTATATGACCACCCTAACTGTGAGCTTATTAAAACATTGATTTCATCCAAACTGGGAAGCCATTCAAAGGATTTAAAGAGACGAGTGACACATCACTCCACATGTCGTCTCCAAAACAGGTTTTTGAGGTGGAGGGTGGTGTGGGATGGGGCATGGAGTGCTGAATGGAGGAGGGCCAGTGGGAGCCTGTAGAAACAATTCAGATGGAACATGATGCGGGCCTAAGGACGGAGGATAGTCGGTTTGAGGGATAACTTTAACACGTGGTGTTGGGATAGCTAGTCAATCATTTGGGGAAAAATGAGAAAAATCCCTGCTAGAATGAATTCCAAGTAGATTAAAGGTTTAAGTGTTCAAAAATCGAACTGTAATAATATTTAAAAAAAATAAAAGGATATTAGAAGAAAATTTGGTAGTTATGTCATGGTCATAATTATAGGATAGAAAATTATTCACAACCACAGAGACAGAAATCTACGCACACCCCTAAACAAAACATTTTTTAAAAAAAAATCCATAAATGAGGTTAGAAGGAATAATTTATTTATATGTATGATTTGTGATATTTGTCTTTAATATAATGTGATAATTTATTACTTTCATTTAAATTTTACCTTTTGTAAAGTGACAACTAGTTATAATAGCTAATAATACCAATTAGTAGTAAGTATTTACTATGGAGCAGGCTTTTTGCCATGCGCCTTCGTGTATTATCTTTTTAATCATTATAAAGCTCTATTAAGTAGGTACTAACATTAACTGTCTTTTAAAGATTAGGAAAACTAAAGCTCAAAAACTTGCATCCAAAAACTAAACTGGACATTTAATAAGTTAGCTGTGTTGGTGTCAGGGGTTTTCTGTGTTCTGTACCCAACAAAGAATGCAGGTATGTCTTACTGACACACAGGCTGGTCTCATTTATCTCTGTCTCCAGCACACAGTGTTGTGCTTGCAACAGGGGCTCCCAGTACATGGAATTTAATGTGAATTATTAAATGTTTGGAATTTTTATTCCATTGTAACATTTTTGGTCTCTTTATATGTAAGATAATTTTGTACAATCATATCACATTTTTCTCTCATATTCTTTAATTTATAATGGCATAAAATTGTGATTTTGTTCATTTTACTCTTTAGGAATCTTTTGCTTCAGAAGAGTGCCACCACTTTTCCTGTATAACAGTTACTCTCAAGTCTTTCATAGTTAGGAAATGACTTGTCATTTTTTAACAGGAGTGTCACCTAAGGACTGTCAAAGACTGAAAGATTATAACCAATGTGAATTGATCATTCAGTTAGCATATAAAAAATAAATTGTTATTAGTCAATAATGTCTGCAAAATCCAGTCCAGGAAAATCAGTGAAGTATAAAAGAAAGAACAGATGGGGAGAAAAGGTAAAAGTGAATAGACAAAGGCCTAAATAGATACAGTAGAGTGTGAATACTTCCTGCAGTGATGAAATAGCAATACAGTTGGTGGCATTTAGGAGCATCGATGGAGGGATGTTGTTCTGTACAGAGACTTTGTTTCTAGGGGAAGCAAAGACAGTCATTAATAAATCAGAACTACTCCTAAGCATCAAATTGCCACATTAAATGCAAATTAGCCTGTGTGAGTCATCATTCTGGGGGCTCCCTTTTGATAAAACAGTGAAGTGACATCATCTCTAGAACATGGCATTATAATTTAGGAAGTCAGAATTTGGTAGATTTTTAAGAAGGCAATAAAATAAGAGGATTTGTTATAATTTTTTAGCTTCTAAGCATTCACTTAACAGAAATTACTCATTGCCTAAGTATGTAGGATGAACCAGGCTTTATAAAAGCTAAAGGAAAATGTTAAGCTTCCTTCTGGAGGGATAAATCAATATTACTCATCATTGTGAGCTGGACACTTAATTCTGTGGACCTGACAGATACTTAGAACATGGAGTTGACTCCAGGAGGTCCAAGGCAGTGAGAGCTTGTGAGCCTGATGAGTTATAAGACCTAGTGTTCAATTTCCTGCAGATTCTTCTGAGCAACAGGTAAACCCATCAGTTGTGATTGGTGATTATGGCATATGGAAACACAATTTTCATTTAAGTAGCGCGTTTTGAAAGGAAAATCTGTATATTGAAGAATAAAATCACCTGAGTTAAAATAGGATGATAGAATATAAAATAACTTCTGGATGTCCAAAATAAAAAAAAAAATTACTAAATAACAATGTTGGTAAAACAAAGGTATTAAAAATGATGAATTCGATATCTATAAAATTGTTTTGAAATCCAGATGTGGAAATGAGTACAAAGCTAAGGAGACAAAATACATAGCTGGTGTTCTTAATATTGCCTATCCATTATAATAATGGCATTATTTTAAAATATTTTCATTAGCTCTCTCTATTGTTCTTACTATGTGCACGATAGTTGCCATGGATACCCAAAAGGTGGACATTTCTGGTGCTCTTCATTCCTCTGTATAGACCCACATTCCCATCTACCATCATCTTCCTCCTGTCTGAAAGACTTCCTATAACTTTTCTTGCAGTATAGGTCTGCCGGTGGCGAATTCCTTCAGCTTTTGCATGTCTTAAAAATCTTCATTAACTCTTCGTTTTTAAAACATATTTTTGCTGGGTATAGAATTCTAGGTGGACAGTATTTTTCTTCAAGTATGTTAAAGATGCTGCTCCATTGTTTTGTGACTTGCATTGTTTTTGATGAGAAGTGTGCTGCCATTTTTTATCTTTATTTATTTATTTTTTTACATGTAACATGTTTTTTTTTTAATAGTCTTCGAATGATTTTAAGATTTTCTCACTGGTTTCAAGCAGTTTGGTGTTATTTATGTTTTTTGTGCCCAGGTACATTGAGCTTCTTGAACATGTTAGTTTATTTTTTAAATGAAATTTGGACTATATTTTTCATATTTCTTCAAATGTATTTTAACACACCCAATTATATGTATATTGACATGGCCATTTATAGCCATCCCACAGCTCACTAATGTTCTGTTCATAGTTTTTGAGTATATTTTCTCTGTGTTTTAGATAGTTTATACTGCTTTATATGTTAATATGTTTACTTTTCTTTTGCAGCGTCTAGTCTGTGTTAGTCTCATTCAGTGAACCTTTTTCCTTTCACACATTGTATTCTTCATCTCTAGAAGTTTGATTTGAAGCTTTGTTATATATTCCATATCTCATGTTCAGTCTTTAGCTTCTTCGAACATTCGGAATATAGTTTTAATAATAACTTTTAATTTCCTTATCTACCATGTATCTGTGTAATTTTAGGATTTGGTTTTATCTGGTCTGTTGGCTGTGTAATTTTAGGGTTTGGGGCTGTTGTTTTATTTTTTTTCCTTCGTTATGAGTAGTATTTTCTGCATGCCTGGTAATTTTTGATTGACCGCCAGTCATTGTGAGTTTTACGTTGTTTGATGCTGGGTATTTTTGCGTTTTTATAGATAACATTCTTTTTTTTTTTTTTTTGGAGACAGAGTCTTGCTCTGTTGCCTGGGCTAGAGTGCCATGGCATCAGCCCAGCTCACAGCAACCTCAAACTCCTGGGCTCAAGTGATCCTTCTACCTCAGCCTCCCGAGTAGCTGGGACTACAGGCATGCGCCACCATGCCCGGCCTTTATAGATAACATTCTTGACCTTTGTTTTATTACACAGTTAATTTGCTTGGAAACATTTGATCCTTCAAAGGCTTATTATTAAGTGTTGTTAGTTGAGACCATAATAGTGTTTACTCTTGGGCTTATTTTTCCCACTACTGAGACAGTACTGTAACTCTCCTCAATGCCCATGGATTATGAGGTTTTCCCCTCTCACTGGTGAGAACAGGAACTATTTCTATTCTGTGCGAGCTTCAGGAATCTTCCTTGTACTACAGTGTTTCTCAGTTTTGGAACTATTGACATTTTTGGCTGGATGATTGTTTTTTGGGGAAAGGGGACTGTCCCTGTATGCTGTCAGATGTTTAGGAGCATCCCTGGCCTCTGTGCACTAGACAGCAGTGGCATCATCTAAATGTGACAACCAAAAAATGTATCCAGACATTGCCGAATGGCTCCATAGGAGTAAGATTGCTCTCAGTTAAGAATCACTACTCTGATCCTTTCTGGTAGTTTTTTCATATGTGTGCCATGGCGAAGCTCTTCGCTCAGAACTCAGAGGGAGCCTACTACAGATCTCCAGAGTCTGTCTGCCGCTGTCTCCTCTCTTCATAGTCTTCCCTGAGAATTTTAGCCACTTGACCTCCCAGATTCTCAGTGTTGTTTTTCTAAACCCACAGAGACCACTGGCTTTTGCCTGGGTTTCTTCTCTCCCATCCCAGCCTGGAAACTCTAGGCTGTAAGCTGGGGCGGTCACAGGGCTCACATTGTTTGTTTCCCATCTCTCAGTGGTCATCATCCTTTGTTGCCTGATGTCCGCTGTCTTGAAAAACTACTGTTTCACTATCTTTTGTTTTTTTGTTTTTTGTTTTTGGTGGTTTTTTTTAGTTTTGTCAGGTGGATCTTTTAAAACTTTATCTTGGCCCTCATCATTATTCTTGAAAAATACTTTCGCTGGATACACAATTCTGGACTGGCTTTTATTTTTTCTAAGCACTTTCAGATATTTTAAGTATCTTCTCGTTTCCATTATTGCTACTGATCAGTCAGCTGTCCATCAATTTTTTTTTTTTTTCCTTTCTGATGATCTGTCTTTTTCTCTCTGGATATTTCTAAGATCTCTTTGCCTTTGCCATTTTGCAGTTTCACTGTGATTTATCTAAGTGTAAGTTTCTTTCCTGCTTTCTAAAGGATATATTGGGCTTCCTGAATCTTCAGTCTCCCATCAGTTCTTCAAAATTTTTCAGACATTATATCTTCAGATGTTTTCTCATCTTGATACTGTTTATTCTTTCCCTTTGAAACTGTTACTGAATACAAAAAGCGCCAACCATAAAGGAAAAAACTTTAATTGAGCTCATTGCAGGTAGGATCCTTTATTGATTACAAAACACCATTAAGGAAGTGAAGGGGCAAGCTGCCAAACGGGAGAATATACTTGTAGCGTATATAACTGACAAAGGCTTGGATCTGGTATATTATAAGGAAGTTTTACAAATCAGTAAGAAAAAGACAGATGCAATGGAAAAATGTGCAAGGATTTTGAAGAGGCATCTCACAAAAAAATAGATATACATGACAAGTAAACATAAAAGAGTTTCAGTCCCATTAGTTATAAAAAAAACAAATCTTCATGAAACTTTCAACCACAGAAGATACCACTGCATACTCAGAAATGGCCAAATTTAAATGAATAACGTAAAATGTTGGGGAGCTTGTGGTGCAGCTAGAACTTGCATGCTGTTGGTAAGAGAATAACTGGAAAACTGTCTCTGTCTGATGTCGAATATGCTTACTCTAACGTGTGACCCAGGCATTCCACTCTTAAATATACCGAACTAGGATGGTGTCTATGTACGCATCAAAAGATATAAATCATTTATGGCAGCAATTTTTATAATAGCCAAGAACTGAAAACTACCTAAATGTCCCTCAAAGGTATAATGGGTAAAGAAACTGTGAAATAGTCATATGTTGGAGTACCATACTCCATAAAAAAACTTTTATCCTTTTATACACATATTAGTCACCTATTACACAAAAATTAAAGTGAGAAAACAATAAAAGAATCAATCATATTGATCATTTCTGTTATCTCTGCTAATAGGAGAAAAAGTAATAGGAAAGAAAAATACAGAGTATTCTCAGACTCCTATCAGCTCATTGACAGTGTGTCTGTAGCCTCATGTTCCCCCTTTCTCCAAAAGTAACACCCCTCACTCTTGCCCCCAACTGCCACCCTCGTAAGGATAAACCAGAGAATGTACAGGTTAGAGGAAATTTTGTGCTGATTCTTGTCACACATTAATGGCATTGGGGACAGAGATGGCAGCCAAGTAGAGCCACTGTCCACTGTTCAACAGGTTCTGCTTCCCACTCCATATGTAAGAGGCACCTTTTCAGGTAGTTGCCTTATTACCATTGCTACGTCAAAACCAAAACACTATTTTGATTTTCTTTATAGTTTGATGTGTTTGGAATTTTGTATTTGATATTTTTGTATATGTATATATATGTATATATATATATATATATATATATATATTTTTACCAACATTTCAATTTTATAGGCTTTGCTCTCTGTACATGATACTGTGGCTCAGAAGAACTATGACCCCGTATTGCCTCCTATGCCTGAAGATATCGATGACGAGGAAGACTCAGTAAAAATAATTCGTCTGGTAAAAAATAGAGAACCATTGGTGAGTTTTCAGTCTACGTTTTGCTCAGATATGAGTAGATGTCATGATAAAGCCCAATTTGATGGGCGTGTACCGTGAATATATTTCCTCTGTGTTCTCAAACTTTAAAATAAATGGAACATTCTTGTCTGAAGAATATGAGTTAGAAAAATGAAAATGAAGCCAAATAAAATGATAGGCATTCTACTAGTTATGAGGAGGAATAATTCTAAAAATGTGATCTGCTGACATTTATAAAGAAAGTGTAACATGTACCAAGTATGGTTGATTTGAGGTTAAGTGGTACAACTAAAAAAAATTGCTTTTGGCTATGATAACTCAACTTTAGGCTATTTTATATACTTCACCCAATTGCTTTTTAAATTTAAACTCATCTACAGCAAGTCTAACTAAAACTTTTGAGAAATCCTAATGAAGTAAAAGTTTAATTTCTTTGATAAACATTTTGAAAATATTATTTAGGAGGCATGGATCTTAAATTTGTTTAATGTGATGGCATGTTTTATGTTCAAGTAGCTCTATTTAAAAAATAAAACTTCATATAGAAAAAGAGAACCTCTAACGAGGATGAAGAAATTTCCAAAATTATTTCTTGGGTATTCCTTAAAAAAAGTATTAAGATTTTAAATTTGATTTTAAACACATCGGAGCATGAAATTAAGTGAATAGAATTACTTGTCTTGAACTTTTTCTCGTTCAAATATGTAATTAATGTATTCTATTCACAGTTACTATAAAGGTAAAGTAAGATTATTGGGTGAATGAATTTAAAGTTTGAAAAATAGAAAATCCTTTCAACAAACTTGTCATTGAACATTTGTCAAGTAACATTTGTCAGTTTGGGGAGGTCATGGGGAAGCCCCTAGACTGCCAAAGCAAAACAAAAAACACAGAAGGATATGCGTCAGAGGCATCTTTGGGAGAAAGAGTCCAAGTAGGGGGAATCAGAAACAGGCGCCGGCGAGGGAAGCCAAGCAAGCGGACGGTCAGGAAATGCTTGGTGGACGATTCTCAAGGAGATTTGGCAACAAAGGGGTAGGTGATTGGTGTTATTTAAGAGCGTAGTTTGTTTGTTAGACCTTCTAACATGGTGACATAAATACCGAGCTTGCATTGGATGACCTGAGTGGCAGTTGGGTCATTTCTTTGGTCCATATCCTACAACAGCCAGGCACTCATCATCTCAGCCCTATTCCGAAAATTGGGAGATGTACCTCTTTGGCAGCATTTTGAATGTCAGCTGAGATTGAATGTATTTGGAGCGCTTTAAAAGTTCTGAAGCATTATGCAGGCATTATATAAATGTTACATAGATTGGTTAAGGTAGAAGCTGGATTATGTCCGCTCAAGGAGAGAATGGTACCTGGGAGAATAGGCAGTGAACACCGATCTGGTAGATATTTGGCTTTGGAAAGGAAAAAGGGTGATAGTTTGAGGGGAGGAATGAGAAAGGGAGAAAAACAGCAATCAGAATTCAGGAAGCAGAGATATCTATCCTCTTTCCCTGTGAATTTGGAGCAATTTACATTTGTTTTATCAAGAAAATTAAATTTCAGACAAGCCTAAGAAAATGAAATTCTATTAGTTGGTGAGTGAATTTTGATCCTAAAATTTCCATGTTTCTTGCGTGGGTTGTCCTCTTGCTTTTTTAGGAACGGTGGTTCTCAAATTTTGGTATTAGAAGCCTGACCATACGTGCTGACTTCAAATGCAGATTTCTGGGCTGTACCCCCAAGGATCTATTTCAGTAGGTTTTTGGTGGCGTCTGGGAATCTCAATTTTTAAAAGTATCTCAGATGTTCTCAATGGAAGTGTTTGGTAGATCACACGTCAAAAATACTTATTTCAAAGGCTCCACCTGAAAGCAACTGTGCCACCTTCTTAAATCTTACAATATTGTCAGTTTATAGGAGAGAAAATTTTTATTTAAGGAGATCATGATAACTCAGTCTCAGCAGTCTCCTTTTTATAAACTATTTTACAAAAATAACAATTAACAAAAATCTAAGAATTTTAACTTCTCAGTCTAACCTGAAATTCTCTATGATTTTTTTTGTCAAAAATCACAGAGTAAATTCAAAATAATTATGTAAGAAAATATGTAAGTTTTAAAATAATAGATTCACATTCAATTCATTTTGCATTTGCAGACTGTTTCATAGGACTGCGGACTTTGGTGTGGTATCATCTATAATGCACTCTGTGTTGTTGAGATTCGATCTTATTTTCATGCAAATACATTACATTGGGAATAGATCAAGCAATTGTGTTAATAGGATTTTGGAAAGCAAGATGGAAATAGAAGTCTTCAGGAACGAAGGGTTCAAAGTGAAGACTGAGTCAAGTGTATCATATAGTATCGTATAGAAAGTGAGAGATTGTTCCTCAGGTCTGTAGTTTATCCTCCAAAGAGAGTGGAAGCAGCAGTTAGCAAGCATGTTCTATCAGAATAGATATCTGTATTTATAGCAGAACCCTTATGTGTTGGAGTGCTTTTCTTTCTCCACACATTCCAGAAGTGATTTCATCCTGCCCATGCCTTTAAAAAGCGTCTCTATGCCAGGGACTCCCAGGGGTATTTCTCTTCCAGACCTTTCTTCTGATCTTTAAATTTGTGTATCCATCTGTCTACTTGTTATCTCCATTTGGATGTCTAATAGACATCTCAGTTTTCACAAATCCGAAAATAAACTGCTAATCTTTGTCCTCACATCTGTTCCACCCTCGTCTCTCTCCCTTTCAGTTGATGGCAATTCCATCCTTCCAGTTGCTCGGCCAAAACCGTAGAATCAAGCTTTGGTTCCTCTTTTTATTTTGTGTCCCATAGCCAGTCCTTTGGGAAATCCTTTTGGCTCCACCAATAACATATCCAGACCCTTTTTTATGACTTCTGCTTTCCCCTGGATTATTGTACAGATTGAGCACCCCGAATCTGAAAATTCAAAATCTGAAATGTTCCAAAATCTGAAATTTTTTGAGTGCCGACATGACACTCAAAGGAAATGCTCACTGGGCTATTCAAAAGAATGAAGACATTCCAAAATCCAAAAAAATCCAAACCCTGAAACACTTCTGGGCCAAACATTTCTGATAAGGAGGCTCAGCCTGTAATTACCTCCTGTTTATTTCATTGCTTTAGGCCTCGCCATCCTTCATTCTTAACGCAGTAGGTAGAGAGATCCTTCTAGATCGTTCACAACCCTGCATTTTCTCCCTTCATTCAGAATAAAGCCCAGCACACCACATAAGCAGGCTCCCTGCTGCTGTCCGAGCTCATCTCCTGCTCCTCCTCTCCTGCTGTGCTCCAGCCACACTGGCTACTCTGCTCTTCCTCGAAAGTTTCGTTCACAGCCCCCTTAGCACCTTGGCACTGGCTGTGTCTGCTGTTCTTTCCCTGAGGCTGACTTCTTCACCTCCTTCCAATGTCTGTACTCAGATGTCATCTTCCCAGTGAGACCTGTGTCTTCACACTGTCTCTCCTCCACCTGCTCTGGCATCCTGGTCTTTCTCTCCCTGCCCTACCCCCTCCCACCTGCACAGTGTTTACCACCTTCTAACATGCGTGTAATAGATCGAATTATTCCACCTCTTGCTTATTGTCTGTCTCCCCTGTTAGAATGAAAGCTCTATTAGGGGGCAGAAATTTTCACTTTTTTTACCAATTTATTACAAGCCCTTAGATCAGTGCCTGGCACATAGTAAGTTCTCAATAAACATTTGTTGACTTCATTGAATCACAGAATAAGTCAAAGGGATTAGCATTAAGCACAACAAAAAGGGTGGTTCTGTGCTGACAAACAATACAGTTCACATTAAGAGAGAGAGATTGTTCCATTTACCTAGTTCTGTGTTACAAACCACCCCCCTGTGTTGTGGCTAAAGTGTTATTGTCTCTCACAGTTCTGGGAGTTGGTGGGCTCAGCTGAGAAGGGTCTCACTTGGAGTCCCTCATATGTACAGTCAGATGGTGGCCCAGGTTGGAGTCAGCTGAGGGCTCCATTCACGTGACTGACTCCTGGGCTGGGAGCGGAAAGTTGAGGGCTGGTCAAGCGTCTTTCTCCAAGTGGCATCTCTACTTGGCTAACTTGGGCTTCCTCACAGCGTGGTAGTAGTCATGATTTCTTACATGGCAACAGGATTCCCATAGAGCCAAGTGTTTCAAGAAGTCCCGGTGCCAGCTGCAAGTCTTCTTGCAGCCTTAGAAGCCTCAAAATCATTTTCACCACTTGATGTGGGACTATGGTATGCATATACGAGGAAGGAAGGAATTGGTGATCTCCCTCTTAGAGACAAGCTACCACAAGGAGAATGAACTCACGGAAACAATGAACTTATGAACAAAAGGTTATGGAAGGATATAGTGTGAGCAGTATTGAATGGTAATTAAGAATAGTGTCTCTGGTCAAATTGTTTAGACAAGTCCTGACTTTACTACATACTAGTTGTTTGATCTTAAGACAAATTATAACCATTTGAGATTCACTTTCTCATCCATAAAATATGGATATGTAGACTTAGATCACTAAACTCTTCTGCCACTAGGCATACTTTGGTGGGAAAATTTAAAACACATTTTTAAAGAGTGTGAAAGTCAATCTAATCAAACTAACTAGTTGTATTAAGAATATTACATTTCTAGACATTTTGGACACAAGTTAGTTGTTGAAATAAAAGCATAAACTACCAGTAATTGATGAGTCTAAGGTTTATGACCATGGAAAGATACTTTTTCAAGTCTTTGGCCTTGAGTGCATGCCTAGGTAATGAAAAATGCCACAAAATCATCCTATCACTTAATTACTTGATTTGTACTACTACTAGGTATATATCTGATAGTTGTCATATATATAAAGTATACTTATTACAAATGGATTCCTACTTTGTTTACATTTCTACTGTTTAAGGATATTAATGTGAAAAACTTAAGAAAAATTCCACTTCTTCTTTGGAATGAATTCAGCCACCATGTAAGGTATACTTTTTTAGCAGTATTATGCAACGTTGGATGGCTTTGCTAAACCAATGCCAATTTCTTGGAAGGAAAGTCACGAAAACAATTTCAAAGTAACCACTTACACCTGTTGTTCCTACAAAGCAGCAGTTAATTTGCTTCTGAATAAAGTAAAGAATTTTGGGATTCTTTTTGAGATGGTTTTCTAATCTTATGCCAGAATATTAGTTCCATTTGTACTAGGTACACTCCTAGTTCATTAAAACTGTGGAGTAACAGATCTTTCTTCCATTCATTTACCTTAGCCTTAGAAAACAAATATAACTGATTTCTGGGTTTATTTTTTTCTTTTTCTTTATAATTATTGCCAAATTTCTTTCCTGTGATAGCTTAGTGTAATAGAAGGATCTCTGAACTAAAAGTCAAATGACCTAGGTTTTCATTTTCTAACTTATTATATAATCTTTTGTCTATTCACATAACTATCACTATTCCACCTTCTTGATGGGGTATTATAAGGATAAAATAAAATGAGGAAGTGCTTCAAAAGGATAAAAACAGCATTCAAATGCAAGGTGTTCTTTTAATAGAAAGAAGATGTTTTTATTTTCCACACTTTCGAAGAGGTTTAAGATTTCAAAAATCTTTAAATTGTGCTGAAACCCTTATATCTGCAGTCCCCCCGCCCCAGCCATGGCTGGTTAGGAACAAGGCTGCACATCACCACCGCAGTTGCACACCCCCAAGTCCCCCACATACCCCCACCCCCCGCCCATGTAAAAATTGTCTTCCATGAAACTTAGGAGGAACTGGGCTGCACAGGAGGAGGTGAGCGGCAGGCGAGCGAGTGAAGTGTCATGTGTATTTACAGCTGCTCCCCATCCCTAGCATCACTGCCTGACACGCCCCCTTCCCCCCCCCCCGGAAAAATTGTCTTCCATGAAACTGGTCCCTGGTGCCAAAAGGTTGGGGACCACTGCCTTAAATGGTACATAGATAGAATTTTCTGTACCTCGTAATGAATCTTAGTAAGACAAATGGCATGTCTACTCCTCCTGCCTCATTTCCTTAATTTTTTTGTAGTAGTTTTCTCTTTTTTCAGATGAATGTCCTTATTTCCTCCTCCCCCTTCCTAACACCCATTACCCACATTTACCCACAGATACTTTTTGTTTTTCCTTAAAAGGGTGCCACCATCAAGAAGGACGAGCAGACCGGGGCGATTGTTGTGGCCAGAATCATGAGAGGAGGGGCTGCAGACAGAAGCGGTGAGAGTGTGAATGTGAACTGAATACACGCGAGTCACGTTGTGCTTTGTGAGCAGCATTTCCTGTATGTAATTAAGAGGATAAAATCCTTTTGATATAATACAGTGAAGCAAGTAATAAGATACTTCTCTCTGTGTTGAAATGTGAGAACCTACTTAAACAAATGATAGATAAATCTCACTCTGTGGTCTTAGCATACACAGGCGTCCACAGTTGTATGAGACTTGTTTCCCGCCAGGTACGATGGCTCACGCCTGTAATGCCAGCACTTTGGGAGGCTGAGGTCGGAGGATCACTTGAGCCCGGGAGTTCAAGACCAGCCTGGGCAACAAAGCCAAACCCCGCCTCTCTTAAAAAACAAAAAGACTTATTTCAGTGTTTCTGATTTGAAACGTCTACTGAGAGTATGCAACCTTTAAGATAAATAAAAATTACGAAATATCAGTAACATGCATTTCTAGACAAAAGACCAAGATGCTGCTGTGATTTCTTTGCCAGCGTTACGTTGTGGTCTCTGATCATTGCTAAAGAGGCACAGGGTCTGAAACCCAAGAAGCGTGCAGGTCTCCTTTCCAGTCCTTAAATGTGTTAAGGGAACCTAACAATGCTTTCATCATGGAAACAATTGCAAATTACATTTTCTTTAGGGGGTAGCACTGCTAATTTACCGAATCTTACATTTCTCAGGTCTTATTCATGTTGGTGATGAACTCAGGGAAGTGAACGGGATACCAGTTGAGGATAAAAGGCCTGAGGAAGTAATACAGATTTTGGTAAGCTTTAAGTTTATTTTAAAATTGCAATAAAACTAAAATTGAATCACTATATTTCTGACTTTTCGCACTTGATTTGAAACACACAGGATTTGGATTTAGCAGTCCAGGATTCAAATCCCAGCCCCATCACTGACTCTAAACCTACAGCTATTAAAAGAGATTTGAGTATCTCAAAACAGATCTCCCTTTATATGAAAATTTAGTATATGATTAAGATGGCATTTTAAATCAGTGGGAAAATGATAGAAGCATTTCATAAATAGCATTGGGTTAATTGATGATTCACTTAGAAAAAATAAGGTCAGTCCCTGTTTTACACCACACACAAAAATAAATTCCCAACAAATTAAATATGTAAGTGCAAAAAATCACAAAAATTATACGATAAAATGCAACATACAATTTTTGTAATTTTAAGATAGGGAAAGACTTTTTAATCTTAAGGTGAAATTCGAATAGAAAAACAACAGGTGTGTGTACTAGAATTTAAAACTCACAATACAGAAAGAAGATGTCATAAATAAAAGACAAGTGGAATTGTAGGGAAAATACTTTGAATATATATGATAAAAGGCTAATATTTTAATGTAGAGATCATAAAAATCAGTAAGAAAAACATTTACAGAAAAATCATATGCACAAACACTTTACAAAAGCAAACGTGTCTAAAAAAAACAGTGGATTGCTTGGAATTTAAAAGCTTTTTGATGCCTAAAGTAGGCCAGAGACATAGATATGTTTACATGATTTCACAATGGGATAAATTAATAGAGCTTTTGGAGATGTCCATTTAAAACTAGCAAAATTTTAAATGTACATACCTGTTAATCATGAAATTCAAATGTTGGAAATTAATCCTAAGGAAATAATTTGATAAATGTGTATAAACAAAATATTTTTTAAATATTCAGAAATTGCACTGATCACTCAAAAAGGTTGCATTGACCAAATAATCATTCGTCGGTATGACGGATTACTGTGAAGCGATCACAATGGCTGATGGACCTATATGGCTTCATAATAATAGTAGTAATAATACTAATTGCTAATGTTGATTGAGCCCATAATAAGTGACACTGCTCTAAGGGCTTTTCATCCATTCAAAACACACACACACAAACACTAGAAAAATGAGAGGGGATTATAGACAAGGCTTTTCCTTTCTCTCAACCTGTGCAATTCAGCATTACAGTGTATGAATTCTTATTAAGATTTGTGAATTACTTTTATGGTTAGCAATAACGATATTGATATTTTCAAATAAATCAACCCTCTATAAAATTCTGTTGTTTGGGAGGAGTGGGGGCGAGAAAACAAAACAAAAAAAAGTCTGTTATTTATACTACCAAAACCTTATTTTACCTAAGTCACCGTGTTGTGCTGGAGCGGCCTCCATGCACCATTTCCCAACTCACTTTCAGTAACTTCATGCTGTTAAATTGAAACTGGCTGTGTTGGGAGTATTTGTACCATGGAAATTGGCTAACAGTACACATCAGGGTCTTTTTTTTTAATAATGGAATGCCGGTTTGCCAGCACACCCCTGACAGGGAGCCCAAGAGAGATCTGTCTTCCCTCTCTCCCTCCTCCCCTCCCTCATCTCTTTTATGTGCCAGTTAGTCTGGGCGCCATGGCTTCCGCCTGTAATCCCAGCACTTTGGGAGGTGGAGGAAAGAGGATCACTTGAGGCCAGAAATTGGAGACTGGCCTGGACAACATAGTGAGACCTCCTCTCTACAAAAAAATTTTAAAAATTAGCTGGATGTGGTGGCATGCACCCGTAGTCCCAGCTATTTGGAGGCTGAGGCTGGAGGATCGCTTGAGCCCAGCAGTTTGAGGCTGCAGTGAGCTATGACGACACCACTGTACTCCAGCCTAAGTGACAGTATGAGATCCTATCTCTAAAAATAAAATAAACTAAAAAAACAAATGTGCCAGGTATTTAGTGTTTTAATGGAGTGTATAATTAGCAGGAGTAACAGATATTAAGAAATAATGGCATAAATAATTAAATATGGCTGTGATAAATGCTAACAAGAGAGAGAGACATAAATAGAGACTGACATAAGAGTATACTTAAAGAGAGACCACCCCATGTCTGAAATACTCAGCAGATTTGTGGGTGGTAGCGTTACTTGTTTTAATTAAATTAGAATAGACGGTCTTCATTTTTTAGTTAATCTATTACATTTTACTCACTAAACAGAGATGAATATTCTTCGTTGTTTTTTCCGAGGGGCACTGCCACTGTATTAAATTATGAAACTGCACTACTGACACTGTAGGTGTTTTGTCCCAGAAAACACAGATGTAACTTAACATGGATGGAAATATATTTATTGACATCTTAAAAGTACACAGAAAGTAAAAGTGGATTTAGGGGTGAACATTTTTTAACTTATTTGACAAACTTTAAAGCTTTCTTGCATTGTAAGAACTTCTACAAAAATAGTTCCCTCAGTTTATTCTAACGGTAGAAACCCCGAGTTTATAAATGTTTAGATGCGTTTAGCTTTCTACCTATTTCACCTTGTTTTTCTTTGGCCCTAGTTTTCTTATAACTCTTTCTTCTGCTGCCAGGCTCAGTCTCAGGGGGCGATTACATTTAAGATCATCCCCAGCATCAAAGAAGAGACCCCGCCCACAGAAGGCAAGGTGAGCATCACTTAAAGATGTTTTTGCGTCTGTGTGGGGGCAGTAATGATTTTCCACCTATTACATGTCTGCTTTGTCACAAGGCACTTGTCATATTCTGGTTTTTAAATTATCATTTCTTGAATCGGAGTTGGGAGAATGTAGGCCATTTCACATTTATTTTCTGTCCTTATTCATCTGAAATGAAACTTTTCTTCCAGATGTTTATCAAAGCTCTCTTTGACTATGATCCTAATGAAGATAAGGCAATTCCATGTAAGGAAGCCGGGCTTTCTTTCAGAAAGGGAGATATTCTTCAGATCATGAGCCAGGATGATGCAACGTGGTGGCAAGCGAAGCACGAAGGGGATGCCAGGCCCAGAGCGGGCTTGATTCCCTCGAAGCATTTCCAGGAAAGGTGAGCTGGTGGTGCATCATGATGGCCTTTCTTCAGCTGACCTTTTGTTCTCTGCAAAATATCATTCCAGCGTAGCTGCGATAAAATAAGCTATAAAACCTTGCCTTAGGATTCTTTATCCCCTGGGTTTGGATTTCTGTTTTGTCTAACTTAGTATGAATGATGACCAAAAATAATATGACAGGACCAGATCACGCTGGATTTTTGTTATGAAGCAAATGGAAAATAGCACATTAATATCCGAAACCCTGTTGATGTGAAAGGTGGAAAAAAGACTCGTCATTTTGGAGAGAGGAGAGAGAATTTACAAAAATTTGAAAATAGAGGATTTATTTCTTAATTTGAGCAGATTGCATTGTGTTCATTTTTCTCCTGACTTTCAAGTTTTTTCTTAAGACGTTCAATACTTTGGTGTTGTGTGAACCTCAGACCGTGCTGAAAACTAATAGGCGTGTTGACCTTCATTCCTGCAGGAGGTTGGCTCTGAGACGACCAGAGGTACTGGTTCAGCCCCTGAAAGTTTCCAACAGGAAATCATGTAAGTTTGTTAATGAGAATGCAGAGTAACCAAATCCCGCTGTTTTGTTTCTGACTGTGAAAGCAGGACTCGTGGCAGGACAGGGGTCCTGTTACCTTGCAGTGGCTTTGCATCATCCTTTGTCAGGAACCAAACAAGAAAGGAATTCGTAGTGGGAGGATTAGTGTGAACCTTTTACAGAAAGGGGTGATTGGGGCTGTTTATAATAAACCCACTCACTCTTTAAGGAAATAACCACTACTCTCTTTGATTTCTGAATTTAGGTATTTTATTAAATGTAACCTAAAATACAACTCTTTTATTTATTCAACACCAGGAGGTTTGGGTAAGATATTTCTTGGTAAAGATTAGGGGAGAAAAAAATCTACCATACCATTTTCTTGGCCACAAAAGCAATTGTGCCTTAGATAGATTATTCTTGTTCTTAATTCCCTCCTTATCCCTAAGTCATCACACCTCTGGCCTCTAACCCATCCATTTGGACTTATCGCCAGACTAAAGTAAAAGAAAATGAGAGTAAGGAAAAGAATGATATATGACTACTGAAAAACACAGTGTGGATTCAGGTGCATTTTTTTTCCTTTCAGCCTAACCTTCTATCGACTTTACTTCCCACTGCCTGTCTCCTCAAGTCTCCATCCCATAAATTTCCTACTTCACCTCCCCTAAATGTTTCGTGGTTACAGGTATTTTAAGAGGAAAAAAACCAGCCCTTTGTTTTCAGCATAGAAATTGTACATTAAACAGCAAAATGAGCAAATAAGTGGCCCTGGAATTTTCTACCAACATCTGTTTTTAGTATCGTTGCATTTTTCGCAGCTCCTGTTATTTCTGTCAGTTTGTATCGCATTGTAAAGAGAGCCAAACTACAGTCGCGTGTAAATCTCGCCAGCAAGCAAATACTGCAAGGGGAGCACTGATTCAAAAGCCTGCTTGTTCTTGCTACATTAAGTCTGGACACAAGGAAAAAACACTTGTCATAGAATGCCACATGTCTGATGACATCAGAAAGCTTAAAGTTGAATGAGAACATTGCATTGTTTTTAAGTGTGATGACTTTTCAGCAGCCAGCTCATGCAGCTGAAAGGAACTTTGAGGCATCCACCTGACTTGCTCTGTGAGGGATTTTTGAATTACGGACTTAACACATTTCTAATTTGGTGTATGTGGGGTAAAATATGTATAAGTTAAAAATGAAATACATTTGATTATACTTGAATCTGAATCTTACACTCAAATTTGAGTCATAGGCAACTAGAAATTTACAATTTGATACAATAATGAATTTTTATTTAAAATTTTTGATAAATGTATATGTGTTTCTTAAAGAACTATACAAAAAGGATAGATTGTTTTTTCAATAGGTCTCCCAAACTGGTTTCTTGTAGGTGTGCGCGAATGTGAGGGGGTGTGGGATGTGTGTGCATGTTGTATATATGCATGTTGTGTGTATATGTGTGTATATAAAAGCATTAAGTGTAATGGAGTCATTTTGTCTGTTGATTTGCATAATTTATTTCTGTGTTAATGCTTCAATATTTGGATCTGAGACATATTTTTTCCAGGATTTATCTCTACTGAAATGTCCTCATTTTACTAATTTTTTTTAAATTTTTGCTTTTTCTGCCCTTGAATGCTATTTGGAAGTGTTTTACTGGTCTCCCTTCGTCTCTTTCTCTCTGTCTTTCTTTTCTCTCGCCCACTTTTTTTTAAAAACTAGACTTTGATTCACTGAGAGATGTGTTATTTTCAAAGAAATCTGGTCAAGCTTACTCTAATTAAATCAGTAGTGTATGGTAAACACGGTCTTGTTCAGAGAGACAATGTATTTCTGTGAAAATTAAGTAGAAAGCTAATATCTTTATTCTCAAAGAATTGAAGCTCCTTTTGAAATTTCCTTGAATGTTGTCACATAAACTTAAGAGTTATACAGAAATCACTGTATTGATTACGAACATTTTTAATGACATATAAAAGAATTTTAATGTCTGTTTTGATAATGATTCTTTATATAACGAAATCTTTTAAAAGCCATCTGACTCACTACTGTCTGGATTTCGATATTTGGTACTTAGATTCTTGGAATAGGAAGTTCATGTTATCATGACTTTGCTAAATCATAGAGTAATGCTATGAAGGAAAACAAGTTTATATAAAATCTTTTATGACTTTGAATATTAATTCATAGGATATATTTTAAGAAAAGTTTCTGATTTAATGTAAAATTTCTAAAAGAAGAATAATTCTGTCACGTTGGTGTTTATAATGCACGAAAAAATACAGTGATAAAAATTTTTACAAATGCACTTAAAATCTAGGCAGTTACTGTAAGCATCGGATTTGGAATAATGAATTTAGTCACATTAACTTTTTTCACTGAGTGAATTATTAGTTGACTAGTAATTTATATATGAATGAAACGTTCTTGGATGATGATTCTGGAACTATAGGGGTTCAGTTAATATCACCATAGAAATAAATACAGAATGACAAATCCCAGTCTCATCTTTGCATTTGTATTTGTGCTAGAGCTCTAGTTCCTGGCGCCAAGGGAAGTATAATCAAGAGCCATGATAATAACAACCTCTTTAGGCTTTAAAACTAACATCCTTATGCAGAACTCGTAAGTGTAGGTCATAGTCATCTGTGATGCTTGGTCGTTTCCTCCTCCTTAAGAATCTTGATGTGTCTAGCCTGGGTGTGGTGACTCACACCTGTAATCCCAGCCCTTTGAGAGGCTGAGGTGGGAGGATTGCTTAAGTCCAGGTGTTCGAGACCAGCTTGTGCAACAAAGCAAGACCTGTCTCTACAAAAAACTTAAAAATTAGAGGGGGAATGGTACTGCATACCTGTAGTTCCAGCTACTTGGGAGGCTGAGGCAAGAGGATCACATGAACCCAGGAGTTTGAGGTTGCTGTGAGCTATGATTGTGCCATTGTACTCTGGCCAGGGTGACAAAGTGAGACCCTGTCTAAAAAAAAAAAATCTTGGTGTTTCTAATACAAATCCAGAAAAAGACTTCTCAAACAAAAAAAATATTTATCTCTTACGTCTTAAAATTAAAAATTCCTGAAAACTAAAATGTGAACTCAATCCTGAAACATTCTTACAAGCTTGATAGAGGGATCCCCTTCCTCCTCCTTCTCCCCCTCCTTTTTGGGAGAATTGCTTATTTATCCAACCAAGAAATTTGTGATAGAAATTTTTTCCCTCTCTCCATCATCTAATGATAGGTTGTCCCATAATAGATTTGTATTAGTAATGCAGACAGAAGAACAGCCTAGAAGTCTGATAGGTTTTCTTTGATATGATCAGCTTTTCGATTATTATATAAAAGATACAGCTCAAAGTGTTCTGAAAATGAGTAAAAATGAATCTATATCTCAAGTAGTATATAGAATTAGTTTTTCATGGCAGAAACTTGGCAGCTTGCATTTCTTGTGTTCATATAATTTAAAGTACTCTAATTTTGTGCTTAAAGCTATTTTTATAGTTCAGCTGCATATATTAAAGCAATATGATATTGCCTGACTTTTAAGAAATAAATATGAATTTATTTAAAATAGTGTTCATTCCCTTTCTATTGAAATCCAAGTATGTGAGTTAAGAATTGTCTTTCTAACAGCATAAACATTAATTTATATCATTAATTATATCAATAGGATATAATTTAAATCCAGTGTATATGGCCTTCAGAAAGGAGTGAGAAAAAGGTCTTATTCATATAGTGTATTTTACAACAGAATATTTAAGAACGATTTTTATTTATAGTTCTTAGTTTCCTTTTTTACTTATGGAAGTGTAAGAACTTGAAAATTTCTAATACTGCTGATTAAATAATATTAAGGGAGAATATTTACTACCATACCATTTTCTTGACCACAAAAGCAATCGTGCCTTATCTAGATTATTCTTGTTCTTAATTCCCTCCTTATCCCTAAGTCATCACACCTCTGGCCTCTAACCCATCCATTTGGACTTATCGCCAGACTAAAGTAATTTAAGTTGTGATTGTTAATATGGAAGTGAAAAAAAATACTTACCTGCAGCCAAAGGGATATACATTTAAACAAGGCGTAACCTAGTTCATTCACAGGCAAGCATTTTGTGGGTTGATAATCACAATAGCCCACAAGAGAGCTTAAACATTGTTTAAAATAATGATTTCATTGTATGTGGTACCAACATTTTGGAAGGCCTAACATTTAAGAATAACGTATAACAGAACTCTACAGGCTGCTGTAATAAAACTTTTCAAGTTGAGTAAACTCCTTTCTCCTATATTCTTAAGTAATGTTTACTTGTTGGTTTCACACATAAAGTTAATTCAGAAATAAGTAGATTGCTTATGTCATTACATTAAGTTTGTGTGTCTAAAACTTTGTCAACCATTTTTTAAATACTGGTGGGGTTTTGTATAAACAGAAACATATGAGGTTTTAAAAAATACCTATTTTTTTTCATAGTACTTACTAATACTATTTGGAAGATGCCAAAGTTCAGAGGTTATGTGGAAACAGGTGTAGGTGCAATAAGTTGTATGAGAAATTTCACGTCTAATCACTTACATGGCCAGTGGCTGGGGTGAAGGCCTTGCCAGTGCAGTCACTCATCGTAGTCTCAGTCCCTGGGTTGCACATCTGGAGAAGTTGCCTCTGGCACGCTGTCGGGGTAGATGCTCCTAGTCTTTCCACACGAAGGGTTCTAAGCCATGTCGTCTCTTGTGTTTTGTCCTGGGGATCCAGTGCAATGCCATGCAAGTAAGAAAGAGCTGATTAACTCTCGGGGTCTGGTCTGTGGTCGTGGATTATTGCAGACTTTTAGGAGAGTTTGCAGGGTAGGGGGTGAGGGGGGATTTAGGAAAGTGGTTTCCAGTGTGGGGATTTTACCGTGTCCACGTGAATGTAGACACCATTTCTCCACTTGGCAGGAGCATCACATGCCCTCAGAGTGGCATCCAGCAGAACGACATTCAGCTGCCTGCTGTGCAGGGCTCGTCACACACTCTACGCAAGAGCCTGTCCAGTCCTTTTCCTGAAGACAGCACATTTATCTCTTTGAGACCTTCTTGGCCTCCTGTCTGTGATTTTTCTAATTTTCCTCTCCTGCTCTAACGTGCTTGAATGTAGCAGACAGTGGACTCCCAAGGATGCTGGGGAAAGCAGCCGGCCCTCCCTGGGAGCCCCTGGCAGGAGAAACGCACTTGGGTTGCTGAAGCTGCAGGGAGGGAGGGAGGGGTGGGCAGTGGGGGTGATGCCAGGTCGACAGAAAACTTGGAGGAAACATCATGTTCCTCGGCCTCTCCCCTGACGATTTCCAGTCTGAGACTTGGGTAATCCAAAAGTGATTTTGGCCAGGCACAGTGGCTCACGCCTGTAATTCTAGCAGTTTGGGAGGCTGAGGCACGAGGATCACTTGAGGCCAAGAGTTCAAGACCAGCCTGGTGGGCAACACAGTGAGACCCTGTCTATGTAGAAAATAGAAAAATTAGCTGGGTGTGGTGGCTTGTGCCTGTAGTCCCAGCTACTCAGGAGGCTGAGACAGGAGATCACGTGAGCCCAGGAGTTTGAAGTTTCAGTAAGCTATGATGATGCTACTGTACTCCAGCCTTGGCAACAGAGCAAGACCCTGTCTCAAAAAAAAAAAAAAAAAAGTGATTTTGTTGTGATAGCCTAGCACTGAATTAAAATCTCAGACTCCAGAGCCAGAGTGTGTGGGTCCTAATCCCAGTTTTGTCACATCCAAGGTGGTTGTCTCGTTTTTTTCTTTCTAACTTGGTCTTGAGCTCTGTCTTTGGTCAGTGGCTATAAACTCCAGCCCTGCCTCAGTGGGCCTTCGGGGAGGTGGTCTTGGCTGTTGACAGTGGGACTTTCATGGGATATTTCTTTGTCTTGGTGGAAGGCCTAATGCCTCAGTGTCCAGCTGTGACCAGGCGTCCAGCTCACAGAAATTTACACGGGCAGACACCCTTGTGGCTCTTGTCTGACCTGTGTCCAGTTTATTCCTACTAAGATAGCCACTCTCTAGGAAAGCCCTGACCAGGAAAAAAGTTAGGTTCAGGTGTGTCAGTCAGGTAAGACACAGAGGAGGCAACTCCATAAAACACGTGAAATAACAGAGGCGGCGTATCACTCACAGACCCCAGAGAGAGGAGAGCAGCACGCCCCCCGGGCCAGTGGGAAGGAGGGAGCTGTCGGGGACGTGTGCACTCAACCAGCGAGGGGGGAGCAAGAGAGAGAGGAGACCTGTGGGCCAAAGCCTTTGTGGAGTCCAGGGTGTTATCCAAGCAGGTTTCCGCGCAGGGAGTTCTAATTGGTGGGTTTACAGTCTTAGACTTTAGAGCAAGTGGGCACGAGCTCGTAGAGTCCCTCTGTGACTGAACGGTGGTCACTGTGGCATATCTACGAGGTCCATGCGGGCTGTGGGGACCAGAGGATGAGTCAAATAGGCTGTATCTATGTGTCCCATAGGGAGGTGGTCACCAGCAGGCCGCTGTATGAGGCAGATACCTGAATGAACCACCTTGAGGAACTGGGAGGAGACAGAGAGCTGGAAACTGAGTCAGGTGTGACTGAGCCCTGCTCCTGGAATGAGAGAGTCAAACCTAGATTCACAGTGGATGCCAGAGCAATATGAAATTATAAGAATTCACTCCAGATTTCTTCCCATCTGTAAAACGGGGATAATAGTACTGGCCTCATAGAGTTGTTGGAGAATTAAATAATTTGTGCATTTAACGTGCGTGGCACAATGCTTTCTGCATAGCAATAATCATGTAATTATCCCAGCTCTCTGCTGAGATCAGCCTTTTATTTTAATATGTTTTTTCCTCTTTGTCCAAACATGCTAAGTCTAAAAATGTCTGTTCTTTTCTTTTTTCTACTGGATGTCCATTAAGCATGGAACTTGCTACTGGATATGTGTGTAGTTTTAGCATGCTAAAAAATATTATTCTTTTCCTACTTAAGAATTGTATGGAGAAATATCCTTTTGCAAATTTATGTAGCGTATTCATGACCTTTTATTAGAATATGGAATATATGTATACTATCCATAATATAAATTATGGATACTATGGATTGGCATTGGTGTTTTAACATTTTATTTGTTTCTGTGACATGGCTTTTATCATTTGATTTCCATGACACTGAATCTTTTATAAAGTGTGTGGTATTCAATCTAGTCTATTGTTCCTATCAAAAAATAGACTATGTTTAATAATCTACTTTATAGGAGAGCATCTGAGATTTCACATTTTATAGTGATCAATCTTATATCCACCATGCCTGCCTAGATGCTTGGCTTAGCCAAGCCACATCACATCATTGATTTTTGTTTTCTGACGATTTGTTTTAGATGTACGAGACATTTCACAGCTACTAAGAAATGTACATAAATACACTCACAGCTTGGGTGACTCATAACACGAGCCTGAAAGATAATGATTTGCTTGTCATATTTGCTAATACTGGCCAAATAGGATCAATACAGTTTGAGGACCCATAGGTATTTGAAAAGTAAAAATACAATAGTGTACGCTTTCCTGGAAGTGTTTTCTCTGGCCCCATTCTGTACGTTGGAGAGAGAAGCAGGCTAAGAACTGTTCTGATCACTCCCGTTCGCTCTCCAAGGTCACATAGTAAAATATGTTCCACCTTGACTCATGGTTAGATTTGTTTCTGTTATGTTTCCAGTACTACTTCTACCCTTAACTGAAAGTGAGTCTCCACTGCTTTTAAATTGCTATCTAATAATTTAGGAATTAAGATTGCTTTTTAAAATGCCTTTCATCAGCTAATGTAGACAGAATGAAAATAAAGGATTCTGCCCGAATCATTTTATATGTATGATAAATTAATTGTTAGAATATTGTTAAATTTACAGGATATTTAGACATTTTAAGGGCAAAATTTGTTGCTTCTAAGATCCTTTCTTTTTTTCACTATTGATTTTATCAGGAAATTTCTTCAAAGTGTTGAACAGATTGATTTACAAACAAAACTGTTCTATGAAAATATCCCCTTATTGAAGGTATTATTTTGAAAAAGTGCTGAAGATTTTTTTTGTAATTATTTTTCCCTATTTGGTTATTTAATAAGCTATATGAGGACTGTGCTTTTACTACTTAAATGTGTGTATTCTTTTTAGAACAAGACTGCAATACAGTCTAAAATGTAGTTTTTTACAAATTCTATTTGTTGACTAATAATTTTGAAACATTTAAAATACATTTGTGTTTTTCCTTTGGCTTTTCTGAGATGAGGAAACAGTTGAGTGTGGTAGGTGGATTTTTTTTCTTGGATGCAACATCTTCGTACTTTAATTGTATTTTCTGCACATTTAATCATTTCCTTTCTTGTTTTCTTTGTGCTTCTCAGAGGAAATTAAAGGTACATGTATAAAAGTTTCCCTGCAAAGCCTAGTAATTTTATTTAGTGCACATATGTGTAGGTTTAAATTCAATATAGCAAGCAGTTTATAAATGTACTCTATTGTACATCCAAACTTCCATCTTGACATCACAGTACCGAAAATTGTGGTTTCACTTTGTTTTAGAAAGAATTTTTTTTTTTTTTTGCTTCATGTAGCAGAAATATAGAAGGTAATCTCATATAGAAAATTGTGTTTTTATCTCTGTCAGTGGCTTCAGATAAAGGTGAATGAAGAAAATAGTATTATTCAAATATATTGACAGATTCATTTTGATATTAGGATGTCAGGAGTACCTTCTCAATGATTTTATTTCTGCACAATCTGTTCTGTTAGTTCCAGAAGAAAGAGGCCTAAAATGACAAGTATGCCATTACTTAAATTAAGTTTTTAAGATATGCATAGCCTAGTATTCACTAATTCCCAGAAATACTAGCCCATTGCTTATGTTAAAATGTTTTTATTGTTCCTTTTTTAAAAAAACAAAATAAAAATAGCAATATTATTCCTTTCCAACATGAAATGTCTTCTTAACAATAGGAAGGATATGTTTTAATCTTAACCTTTCGCTGTAATCCAGTGAGCCAGAATAAGTGCTATATTTTACCTATTATCAAAGAGCCTGATTTACAACAATAAATTTACTTTGGGGGGATCAAGTGGCATAATTTTCTTAACTGCAAAAGTATAAACCCCACAGACAAGTATTTTATAACTTTCTTAGACCTGCATCAAAGAACCTCTGAAGAAGGTAGAAAACAAACAACCCTGCATGGTGTTTCAAAATATCACTTTAAACTTAAATATAAAACAAGAAGTTTTATGTTTAAGGGTGGCATTGTGAGGGCTGTCCTATGCTGTGCTTTACATAGTTGTTTTAAGTAGTTTATTTTTGCATCTGTGGCTGGGCTTCTAACTGTTCTGCTTTATTTCTTGGCTTTTGTTCTGTGTGCTTTCACACCTCATCCAGAAGATGCTGACTGTGCTGGTAACAACAGCGGGACCTATATAGGTGAGCACTTGGTCGTGGAAGAGGATTTATTTCTTTCCGTTGCTTTCTCTGAAATCATCACATTGATTTTTTTTTAAATGAGCCTGTTTGCATCGGCATGCTCTGAAATTCACTGGGGAGGCTTGAACCTTTGTGTTAAACAGGCTCAGTGGGCTGGACACAAAGGATTTCCTAGTGTGCTTGGTTATTATATCCCAGAAACTTTCCAGATGCTATATCTTTGTAAGCCATTATATAATTTTTGATAGAGGATGAAAACATATCCTGTTGGCACTAAGTCATTTTACTCAAGTAACAGTATCCGGACTTTTCTAAATTCTGGTTAACTGTGAATTATTCAAAGCTTCTAAATAGTTTTTTTCTTCCAAATAAATGTTTGATTATGTTTTCTTACGACTTTGTATTCCCATAACACCCCC
>NW_012150285.1:7773493-7785359 GCF_000956105.1 Propithecus coquereli
TAATCTGTATTGGAAGGGAAAATTTCCAGTTTGGAGATGCCAAGGAATGTTATATAAACAAAAGAAAAAATATCTAGAAGTTGTTAAAGATATCAAAATACTGTTCACCTACATTTCACTTCTGGCCTTTCCCGCCCTCGCTGTGTGTAAGCGTCCTGACGAGTTCTCTGCTTTTAGTACTGAGAGGTGATAGTGTAGAAACACACGTTTAGAGATCAAATGCTTTAGCCTCCTTATTTTAAGATTAGTATTTACATACATGATGATATCTCCTGGTTATTGAAAAAATGTGCCAGATACCGTATTTGGTATTTAATATGTATTATCTCTAATACTGTGAGGTTAGTAGTATAGTACTCATCTTACAAAAAGGAAACAGAGGCCTAGGAAGTTTGCAGTATTTTCCTAAGGACCTGCAGATTGTAGGTGGTGCATCCTGGATTCACACCCACGTCTGTGTAGGTGTAATACTTACACTCCACCTTTTGTAATTGCCGCCCCTTGATTTTTCATTTTACAAAACAAACAAGAAACCCCATGCAGAAATAGGAGTATTTCAATTTTTAGGCTAAAGAAAATCTACAAAGTGAGAATTGGATGATGAAAGAGTTTTTAAAATTTTACTAATTCTTTGCTCATTTCAAAACAAACGCAGTGTGCCAAATACCTACCCTCTATATCAATTGACACCTCCCCCTACATCCCTGGAAACTTTAATGGCTTAAAACAGCAAGCATTTATGCTCATGATTCTGTGCTCAGCAGCATGGTTCTTCTGACCTGGGTCAGCTTGGTGCATCTGTGCAATCAGTTGAGTTGGCTGGGGTCTGGTTGGTCTGGGGAGGCTCAGGTAGGTGATTTGTTTGTTTCACATAGTCTTTCATCCTCATCAAATCTAGCCCATGTAGTGGCCTCAGGGTTCCAGACAGCAGCAAAAGAAAGCAATTTCCACTATGTAAGTGCTTTTAAGCTGCTACTTATATCACATCTGCTAATCTTCCATTGGCCAACATCACTGCCATGCCAGGGTCAGTGTGGAAGGAAAGTGTCTGAGAGCTTGGGTATAAGGAGATGCGAAGAGGTGGACAGCACCACTGCATGCTTCTACTTCTTTCAAAAATAGAGTGTTACCTACTCCCCCTAACTTTGTGGGCTTTTACTATTCAACTAGAAGGCAAGCATGTACACATCCATTGGATAACTGTGGCATAAAGCACTGTCTGATGAGTGTCACCTAAAATGCTGTGATTCAGAGAGGAAGTTGATCATCTCAGCCTGAGGCCATCAGGGACTCAGTCCCACAGGAGATGCCATTAGAGCTGGGCACCCAGGGTTAGGTGGAATTCTAATTTAGTAGCAGGGGATACAGGTAGAAGAAATAGCATGGAAAGAAATGAATGCTGCAGAGCACAAGGCATATTAAGTTGGGCTGTATGTAGATGCTAGGGCTGGAAACTTAGTTTGGTACTTGATAATTTGAGATTATAAAAATCAGACTAAGTAATTTATACATTTATTAAAGTTTGCCCAGTTGCACTCAGCATTACTCTTTGTGTAAAATTTCATCCAAAGAACAAAATAGGTTTTTTAATCTGTCTCTCTTCTAGTATTTAGGAGTTTGTAAAATGAATATCTAATCAGCAGATAGAAATTGAAGTATAAAAGCAGTGTGGGTTTCTTTAGAGGGCTTAAAGAAAATGAGTTCTGATAAAATGAACTCAAAGTCACTGATAACATATGAGAAAAAATTTTACTGGAAGCCGAATTGTAAGGTGTCAAGGAGTAACAGAGTTGTCAGTGGAAGAAAGACAGCAGTTGAGTTCAAGGCAGGTTTTATAGTTGAGGGTGGGAGTATTTTATTGGGAGAGAATCACACAATCATTTTTGTAGACAGCGATGACGGAGCAATGGTAACGGATTGGGTATCTGAGGCGGGAAGTAATTGGTAGAACAAAGCCCAAATGAGACTAGATTGGATGGAATTAAGACTGCAGGAGTGCTTTAGATAAAAGAATTTGGTGTCAGCAGGTGAAGTTAAGCATACAGACATCCATGACCCAGCAAAATTATTTCTTTGGAAAAGGCAGAGAGCTTTGTGCTTCCAGGAGACCATTCCACACCACCCAATTACAGATGAAAATAGGGAACTGTCTAGGTAGAATGGGAATACCGTGAGTTGTACAGTCATCCATGTCAAACTGTGGCTCACAGACACTACAGGCTGCTGTTGTTGTTAGACCCACAAATTGAGAAATTTCATATAAAACTTTCTGACTCCTTTGGCAAAACAAAAGGTTTGATCAAGCCATGCCTTCATTTCCCCATGTTAGTAATTAGCTGGAGCTGAGTCGCAACTGACTCCTTCACTGGAGAGCCGAAGAGCTCTCAGTTCTGCAAAGTCCCTGCCAATGTAGAGACAGAGTATCGGTTAACACTCTTTATAGTTGTACTGGTGTTTGTATTACAATAGTGAAGTATTTCTTCATATCCATATTCTCAGCTATGGAGAAGTAAAAGTAACCCAGGAGTATTTCAAGAAATATGGGACAGCATGTATGTTTCCTGAAGGGCTGAATGTTGCACAGAATATGTTCTAGTTGGCAGAAGGCAGCTTAAGATTGTTCTTTGTGTCTGGCATCAGTAGGCTTTTGAATTTGCAAGCCTTGATTATAGAGTACAGCTATTCAACTCCTGGTCTTAGAAATGGTAGTTTCCTTTCTGTACTTTACTGTGGCAAAGGGAAAATGTGGCCAATGTGTTTTAACATAGGTGCATCATGATACTATTTCTTCCTGGTCTAAATACTTGTTTAACGTGTGCAGCAAGAGACCACCACAGGTTCATGCACCTGGAAGTTCCTTTGGATATCACTGAGATAAGGGAGTCTAGGAAAGGACTGACCGGAGAAGAGGGGCATACAATAAAAAGGCTTTGTTTTAAAAAGCGCATGTCCTTCCACAGTGACATAATAGGATACATAATAAATGAATAGTTTATATTCATGATAAAAGTGTTTTCTTTTAAGGGAATGCTTCAACTGATGACCGCAGATTTGGCATTGGTTCTTTTGTATGCTAAATGGGTTTGATCATAGTCTTTCTTTTAAAAAATATGTTGTTATGGAGTTGCTTTGTTATAAAATAGATTGAGCAAATTGACTGTCTTATGGAATTCTCCTTTTACCTAAAAAGCCAAATCCTCAAAATGCCTACAGATCTTATATGTTGCTAAAAGAAGTCTCATAAACAACATGCTAACAAATGGCAAGACTGTTTCAAGGTAAAATTATATATTTAGCCAACATGTTAAAACATGCTGTGACTTAGTGCAGTACTATGACTTTCAGTAGCTTTTTCTCCTTTTATTCCCCCCTTGAACAGCCATATCTTTGCCCCATTGTCCTGTCGGGTTCTTTGTCAGTTTTCTGTTAATTTGATGAGCTCTTTCTGTGTTAGGAATATTAACCCCTTCTCTGCTGCCCACATTTTCTTCTGGTCTTTTGGTTGTGTTTTACTTTTTTCTGTGCCAAATTTCGCAGCCTATAGATATTTAACTTTTTATTTAGCCAGATCCACGAGTAATCTCCTTTTTGTCTTAGCTTTCTTTTGTATGCCCCACAGCCAAATTTTTAAAATAATTTGAAATTTGATATTTTATCAAAGTGATGTATGCATTCTGTTGAAACATAGGAAATTGCTGTTACGTCCATCAGAAACCAATAGAATGTCAGTTTCACATGACTCCGTTTAATAATTTGTTTGAAAAGTCAATAGCACCGCAAGTCTGCCAACCTCCTTTCTTCTTCCTCCCCTCCCACGTCCTCCCTCAAGAGGCAGCCACTTCAGCTCTGGTCAGCAGTTTTCTTCTGGTATTTACAGAATATAACTTTTGTATAATGCTATTTCTGTATTTTTAGAAAAGTATTTATTGAGCGCCTGTTACATTCTCGCTGCTGCTCTGGGCGCTGGAGTTTCAACAGAGATCAAGACCTTACTGACACGTCCATGCTGGGCGTGGGGTAGAGACAGATAACTCAATAAATGATATAATCCATTAGATTGTAGTAAGTGCTAAGAAGAAAAGTAAGGCAGGAATGGAGTGATATGAGGGCTGGGGAAATGGGCTTTCAGATTTAACTGGAGTGGTCCAAGAAGGCCTGAAAAGGTCATGTTTGAGCAAAAACCTGGAGGGAACCTTGAGAATAAGCATTGCAAGCACTGGGACAAGCAGTGTGTGCAAAGGCCCTGAGACAGGATGCCTGATGCGCCCGAGGTCGGTCAGGAGAGCACAGGAACAGGGCGCAGGGCTAGGAATTGAAGTTGTCTAGGTAACGTGGTTGTCGCAAGGAGGGGCGGATACCTTGGCACTTACTCTGTGGGAGGAGGGAAATAAGTCAGGACTTACTTCCTGCCTTGTATTTTTAAGGGTCTCGCTGGCTGACCCGCTGACAGTGCAATGTGAAGGAGGGAGCCACTGTAGTGACTCAGGCGAGAACTGACTGTGAGTGGAACCAGGGTGTTGCCAGAGGAGGTGGTGAGAAGATGTCGATTCTGGATATATTTTGAAGGGAGAATGACAGGATTTTCTGGCGAATTGGAGAATCAAGGACGAGTGTATAGGTTTTGGACTCAGTCATTGCAAGGATGGAGTTATTGTTTGCTGAGATGGAAGAGACTGTGCAGGAGTGGGTTGGGCTGAGGGAAGTTCCTGGATTCCATTCGGGACATTTTGAGATGAAGACGTCCAAAGAGAGATGGCAGACAGGCAGACAGGCCGCCCTTGAGTTCAGGCCATCGATTTGCGAGTTGTCAATGTTAGAGCGTGTACAAAGCCAGAGAGCTGGTGAGGTCACTAGGGGAGGGAGTATAGATACAGACGAGAGAAGAACCCAGAGTCAAGTAGGAGGTTATTGGTGAACTTGATGAACAGTTTTGACAGCTTGGTTGGGTTGAAAAGCATTTGACAAAATCCAGCATCCTTCCATGGTAAAACCTAACAAACTAAGAATGGAAGGGAACTTCTTCAACCTGATAAAAGGCATTTCAAGGTAGTCTACAGGTAGAATTCCTTCTTGATCAAGAAAACTCTGTCTTTTTTCTGGGAAAAACTTCGACTGATTGGTGATGCCCACCCACATCGTGGGTGGTAGTCTGCCCCCTCAGAGTCCACAGATTCAGATGTTATTCTCATCCAAAAAACAGAAACATCCACAATAATGTTTGACCAAATATCTGAGCACCGCGGCCTAGTCAAGTTGACATAAAATTAACCATCACGTTCTCCTAAAATACCTTAAATATATCTATGGTAATTATTGCATTCAGGAAACATTTTCTTTTTAGAGATTTGATATGTCTTTCACTTCAAATGTTTCTCTCACTAAAAAAGGCAATTTAAGCAGTATAAATCAACAAAACGGAATGGGTTTGTAACATTTTTGTCACTCACCATGTATCATAGAAACAATCATAGTATCTGGGACACATCACATCCCAGCTGGTGCCACCGCTTTCCCAGGTATGCTGTAGTGCCACTGGTTTTAGAGGACACTGGTACACAGGATGGGTCTGTGTCCCCCATACTCGCACACAGCACATTTATCGGTTCTAGGACAGTTCTGGAAAACAGCCAAGGAAGGTCCTAGAAATTTGGCCTTCTCATGAGGGCTTTTACAAGGGTTACTCAGGAGAATCGGAGTCCCTGGCTTACTTTAGGACCTTGCCCTTGCCCAGCTCTTACTTACACGCCTTGTGTCTCCTGAGTCCACAGATGGAAAAGGAAAACAGACGTGATCTCCCCTACAGACAGAATATCCTTGGACCAAAAATGGGACTGCCCATGAGTGAGCCCCTTGTAGAGTCCTGACCACTGTTGATCTAAATCTAAGCCAACAGCTCAGTGAAGACATCTGATTATTTTCACTTTTCTTTGAAGTACGTAAAATCAAGCACAAAACAGCATATATAAGTTGGCCTTAACCTGATGACAGGTTACATTTTTTAAAAATATATTTCACATCAAAATGATCTACGTTGATACTTTTGAAAGAAATAACATTATGACAACTCCAAGTTTTAGTGTCAGTATTTATGAGAATTGTACTTTAAAATCATATTATATAATCTATCATTGATATTAAAGTACACTGTGTGGTATGATACTTACTGACCTGTAACATACCTCATTTCTTAGAAGTCAGCATATTTATCAGTAAAAGGAGTTTGGCTACTATTATTGGAAAGAAGGAAAAAGCTCACTGAAAAGGCAATGTAAGTTGTATGTAGTTTGCATAAAATTGTGTAATAATAACATGAAGGTAAATTGATAATATGCTGTAAATATGAATTCCATCTTTTAAAGTCAAATCCCTCTAAGTCAAAGGCAGCCTATATATAAGGATTGTCAAACCATGTATTTTTCATGTATATGTATATTATAGGCATATATAGGAATTATTAGGAGTAATTTATTTCCTCCTTTAAGCTCTTGTAAGTTTCATTTAGCATTGGTGGGTGGTGTGGAAGTTAGAGCATTTTTGGCATTGGCTGCTACACTCAATTGCTTCTGGGTGGTTGAACAGTCAGCTTTAAAGATTGTCACTCCTTTTTCCTTCTGCAGCACAAAATAATCCATATGAGGGTAATTTTTTTAGCATTTCTAAGAATTTCAGAATGTTTTCCTCTGGTTAATTCATGATCGGAAACTTGTTCTAATCAATTCACAAAGCACCACTTATCATGAATCTCTTTTCTAACCTACTTTCTTGCAAATAGTTTCTTGAAAAATCAATTTTTCTCCACTTTTGTCCTTTCTCTGGAGTACTTCGTGCATTCTTTTAAAACAAGATCAGTTTTGGGACTTACGTAAGTTAAGACTGTTCTTTCTATTTAACCGAAGGGTTTGCCATAAAGTTAAATAAAAACGAAACTGCCCATTTGGTGTTATTTCTTTTAAATGCTGTTGTTTACTCATCTCTGCTATGTGTGTTTTCCTAATCCTGTTTATTTCTCCCTGTTCTTTTGTGTTGAAGCACCATTGATCCTCAACAAGTTATATTGCCTAAATCTAGTAAAGATTTCCATTTGTTCCAATATTCAGTCATTTTTTAAAAAATTATGTAGGTTAAATACAGCTGTGTCTAAATATACTGCCTTAATATTTTTCTAAAACATAAAATTTATGCAAAGAGCACATTTAGAAGCATGCTTTCAAAAGTGGTACAGGTTCGTACTTGAACACGAAAGAACTCTGCATAATCTCAATGTGTCTGGAATACTACTTGGAAATATTCTTTCTGACAGAAAGAAACCATTCCTGCTTGGAGAATTTTAGGTTGCATGGACTCAACTTAAAAAAATATATTAAAATTTCAAATCCAATTTTCCCGTCTGTTCAGAACTATATTTTTATATGCAATTTTATGTGTTCAATACTGTATTTTCTCATAATTTGGAAAGTAGAAGAACTAATTTCTTTATTAGCTGGCTGGCAGAAAATTAAATTTTCGTATGGTTTTTCTCTTTTTTTATGGTGATTCTGTGCTTTAAAAATAAATTGTCAGTGGCATCAGGAAAACTTTTTAAAACCTAAGTAATTTTTTTCTTTGGAAATTGCAAATGGATATATTAGCTTCCATCGTTTCATTAGCTACTTTGAGTTTCTGTTTTTATTTTTAGCTTGAGATGAGCAGAAAGGTTGAAGGGCATTTATGGCGTTTGAACATTTCTTTACATTTTACTGAGAGCAACTTTGAACCTGTAATATCTCAGAGGTGAATTTTCTATTAGTTCAAAAGCCTTTTCACCCTTTATATACAAAATTTACATGTGTATAATTGATTAATATAATCCATGATGTTCATGTTTCTTTGGTGATTTTTTTTTCTGACGTTGTTTTGTAAGGTGAATATAGAAGCCAACTACCCTAGCCTCTTCAGATCTCAGTAACTTCTACAGTTTGTATTGGCATTTCTTCTGAGTTTAAACTTCCTTCCAGGAGTTTTACTTGTCACTTTAAGATGGTCTTAATCATCCTTCAGTGTCTTTTGGATAATTTTATGATTTGTCATATTATGAGAACATCATTTTAATAATAATTTTCTATTAAGATCATGTTGCTCCATAAATTTTGCATGTCTGTTGTGATTTGCATTATAACAGCATTGGCATTCTATTCAAAATGTTTATATTAGTAGAAAGGTTCACTGTTTTGTTGTCAGGAACCTAATATTCTATAATAATTTCCAGCTGCTTAGTTTTTATTAATATCTACATGGGTGTTTTTTTAAATCTTCTTAAAAAGTTCGTTTATAGTAAAATGCTTTCTTCCTTACAATTAAGGTACCTATTGAACCAGTGAAATATTTGCTGGGTCAAATTTATCTGATTTTTAAGATGCAAAAAATATCTATAATACAATGTTTTTGGCAGTTCTTCCAATTAAAAAAAGTGAAATCTACATTTTAGTACATTTGAAGTGAGAAAAAAGAATTTAAATGTTTATTTTTATCTCCTTTTAAGAAATTAAGCAGTTTTCTTGACTGTGTTTACACCAAATAAGTATATATTTATCAGACCTAAGGATAGGAAAATCATAAAAATAGTTATGATTTTCATAACTTTTCATGAAAATCATAAAAACAGGAAAGAAATTTACAGGTTCAAACACATGAATATTTTAAATTTCTTTATGATGAAAGTTAAAAGGAAAATTGAAAAACTTTAAAAGTCTTTGCAACAAATAAGACAAAGGAAAGGGCTCATGACCTTGTTAAAAGATGCATGTGCGTATGCATTTATGAAGACCTTAATCAAGAAGTGATCAAAATGTATTAACCAACAATTTACAGAAGAAATAAAAAGTGCAAGTGAGTAATAAACATGAAAAAATGTTCAATCCTGCTAACAGTTATATAAAATAACAATGATGACAGTTTTCACTTGTCAAAACACCAAAGATTTTAAAGAAGTGATTAGAAGTCCTTTTATGAGAGAATGGCGAGATGAGCAATCGAATGTAGCACTGGTGGGAATGAGCTTTGTTATTAACCAAGCTGGGACACATCTGGACAGGATCTGTCCAGCTTCCAGTAGTCTGTCCTAATGAAATCATCAGTGACATAGAATAAAGGTATGTATTAGGGATATTTATTGCAGTCTTATTGAAATAAGGAACCCGTAAGCAACTTAAATCTCTCCCTTTATAGTTAAAACATTTTTTTTAGTTTAAACAAAGCTATAAATTAAATGATAAATTAACAGGTCATCATAAGTTATTTCTACTGGAAAATATTAGATAAGCAGTGTCTGCGATTAGGGGCCGACCCGCAGCTGCAGTCTCGCTCTGAAGTCACTTTCCTATTGTAATAAAGTAAGCGTGCTGTTCTTTCAAAAACACAAATCTCCGGCAGCTGTGGGTAAGCTTTCTGGAAAAAGCCTGTCCATAAAAATGTTGAGCCAATTATAAATTACGAAAATGTGAAATATAACGAAAAGTATATTTTGTGCAAAACTGTTCCCTTACTCTAAATTCCTTGTTAATGTTCCTTTTCCCTTCCTTTTTTAAAGCTAGCACTTGCTAAGACTTTTCAGTGAAAATGAACTGAAATTAAATAGGTTCACATTTATCTAAAAGAATCCTCTGTTTACTCAACTTAAGGTCACATTTTTTTTGGTCTCTTTTAATAAGAGAACCAAGTAAGATCTGAAGGCAAAAAATTATTAACCCCCTTTTCCTGACTTAGAATTTACTCTCCTAATTTAAGCTTAGACTTAACAAGGGTATACTGATACATCATTCATTATTTTACTGAAATTTGAAAATTACACTCTCTGTATTGCCTGGAAGGGCAGGCTAGGTATGCCATCACCTCTGACTACCCGTGGAGGACAGATTCTAGGAAAATCACCTTTTTCGGAGTGTGGGTGGGGGTCTGAGAAATAATCACAAATAAATACTCTGGATTTTATACCTTTTGTTGTATCCTTTGTTCTGGCTATTTTATTGGTTATTCTGGACTGGGAATTTTTCTTTCTTGTTTTCTTACTCTGCATATGTATGTATATGCATGTATGTGTGTATGTGTGTATATGCATATGTATCTATGCATATGATTGTATATGTGTGTATGTAAATATAAAGCATTCGTATGTTTCTGCAGATCAAGGGAGTAAGTGAAAAGTAAGATGGAGGGAAGGATGCTCTTTAAATTTAAATATGGTAACAAATAACATACATCCCTAGAAAGAGAATCTTAAAAAAGAAAGAATAGTTAATACATACTAAACCTTTCCGTTGTATTTAAAATGCCTTACAACTTATTAAGATACTTGAGGCATTTTAAACCTTTAACACATTTAAATCTGGCTTTACTTTTAATATTTTTTAAAACTTATTAACGAGCCTCTTAATTTATTCTTCCCTTTTTTGGCTAGACTCTGTGCTCTGGGAATACAGGGATACGTGTTCCTGCCTTCAAGATTCTTCCAAGTGGTTGGAGGCGTAATCAAGTGCGACTCTGTAGCTGACACGTACGAGCGTGTCCCCTATGCCAGGGAAGGTGGCCAAGTGATTTACATGAATTATTTAATCCTTAACCACCCTGTGAGGTAGATACTACCAATATCTGCATTTTAAAGTGGAGAAAATTAGCCTCAGAGAAGTTTTTTTAAAACTCCCCAAGTCCCGCAGCTGGTAAGTCAATGGCAGAGGCTCGGTGCTGGCCCAGCCCGGCCACCTCCAGCCCTAACTGGGTAACACTGGGTGGCGGGCTGCTCCCGCGGAATCCCTATGGCAGCCCCACTGCCTGTCTGCTTTGTTTTGTAAAATGAGGATATTGGTCGAGACGCTGAAGCTTCATAACCTGCGTAAATTCCACCTAATTGGTAGCCACTACTGAAACCGGATGTGAATGAGTGCAGTGCGTGACAGTGACAGCTGTACCCGTGGGAGCCAGGCAGGGAGAAGCCCGGGTGCCCTCAAGTTCCTTCCAGCTCTAAGGCTTCGGTGTATTGAAGCTTTCGCATATGCGGTGTTTTGTCCTTCTGTCTGCCTCTTAGAATTTTAACTTTGGTGAAAATTCCAAATGTGTCACTCTTTCTTTGTCGAAAATTATATTATGATAGAACAGGAATAATAGCATTTTTGTTGCTGCCTTTTTAAATTAATTTGGTAAACTTTTATCAAGCACTTGTTCTGTAGCAAGCATCGTATTAATACAACTGACATCACCAAACCATCCTACGTGGCCCCATTGTTGACGTCCCTACAGCCTCACTTTGGAAATCTGATTACCTTCCGTCCTTCCCCACCATCTCTGCATTGTTGATGATGAAAGTAAAAACTTCAGTGGGTTGTAAAGACTCAATTAGGTAACCACACTGAGCGTCAGGATTTAGCTGTGATTCACTGATCAGAAATTTTTCAGGTTTTCACTTTTGGACTTTATTTGCTTTGGATGAAGCATTTATGTCCTCATTACATCCATTTCTGTGCCCAAAGGAAGTGGTGACTAGAGGAAAACCCTCCCTCCCTACAAGGAGTAATAGTGAAGGAATTTATAGTTCTACCTGCTTGTCCTGTAATTGCCTCTCATGGGGCAAGAGCAATGGGAAGCTGAAATTGGAACACTGTGGAATACCGGCATTCTAACTTCTCTGGTTAGAATAGCTAGCGTATCATTTTTGTGCTCAATCAGAAGCCCTCTTAGACGGGGCTCCAGTCCAGGTCAGCTCTCACCAGTGACAGAGTAGGGGGCAGAGGTGGGATTACTAAACTCTGCCAATTAGGAAGAGACCCTTGTCTGAGAACCGTGCGCCAAAGCATGGGGTAGTCGTGAGGAACTCAGCTATTCCTGGTGTGGTGTGTGA
>NW_012150285.1:7786099-7787511 GCF_000956105.1 Propithecus coquereli
ATATCTATATGCAGTGGCCTAGTATTTGCATATAACTACACACATCCTCCCGTATACTTTAAATCATCTCTAGATTTCTTATAATATCTACTACAATATAAATGCTATATAAATAGTTGTTAAACAGTAGTATTCGTTTAGCAAATGACAATAAAAAAATCTGTGCATGTTCAGTACAGATGCATTTTTTTTTTGGAATATTTCCATCCTTGATTGAATCTGTGGATACGGAACACAGAGATTTAGAAGGCAGACTGTATTTCCTAAAATCCACACAGATTATTACATCTTTGCATTTTGTTTAAAAAATCTCTATTTTTTAAAGTTTTCTGCTTATCTAATTTGATCAGTATTCTTTAACAAGAAGATATTTTTATACCTTTAGAAATGTACTTGCATTCTATTTTGTGCTATGAAGTGGATATAGCATTTATATTATATAATGGTTTAATAAGCAGACTGTTTTCTTTCCTCTTAACGTTTGAATTTTGAGAGAGTGCAAAGATTGGTTGGGTGGGTAGAGAAGTGATTGCACATCTTACTGAATTCGCGAATGGTGTATGTGATACTCATCCCTATTCTAGAAATAAAACCAGAATGACGCAGCAGCACGCAGTACCAGCAGAATGAAATGGGAGCTGACTGGGAAAAGGAACTTTAGCCTTCACTTTTTAAGGCCACATGTTAAATGATAACAGTGAGCTGGAGAGAGCTTTTTAAGCAGACATGAAGTCTATTTAGGTATTTAAAAAATTATTTTAGTAAAATTAAATTTTGATGAGAGTATACAATTGAGACTGCGAAACTAATTTCTTCATTTCGTGTGCTTCACATTTATAAAAGTGTAGAATTTCCATCTGAGAAAAATAACCTGGGTTCAGTCATTTCCTCTGTCCCTCTGGAGTCCAGTTAAACTTAAATGACTTGCTTAGAACCTACCGGTTATTGACTGAACCCAGTTTTGTCAGCCTGATTCATGGATAGGCATATTTGATCTTGTTCAACAATAGGTCTGTCTATGCCACAGGTATGTCGTTAGGTTATGCTTAGAATATAATATAAATTCTGTTGCTATTTACGAATGAGAGAAATTGTCATTTATATTTAAAATGCTTTTACAGTTTTTTTAGTAACTTTTTTATACCAGATGTGTTCACCAGTTCATGGTAAATTATCTTTATGATCTCTGACTTATTTTGCTATATTACACAGTTACTTTTCTCAATCATTTCTGAAAAGAGCTCTTTATGATTTAGAACCAAATAAAATTTATATTGTGATAACTACATTAATAAATATTAGATAATCCTCTTATAAATTGTTTTAATGAAATGACGTGGTATCTAATTTTTTTCTTTTACTAAATACACTTATAACAATATTATGGTGAATAAAATCCAACCCAACTTGGA
>NW_012150285.1:7788991-7803143 GCF_000956105.1 Propithecus coquereli
TATTGTCCAGGTTGACCTCAAACTCCCAGACTCAAGCAATCCTCCCACCTCAGTTGCTTGAGTAGCTTGGTCTTCAGGTGACTGCCACTGCACCCAGCTACGTATGATATTTTGTTTACTCTTCCATCCCGATGGCTCTCTGTAACTTTGAGCTTCTCCGAGGGGATCTAATTGAAAAAGTAAAGTAGAATAAAATTTCTTTTTTTTTTCCTTTCCTAGAGGTTCTAACTATAAAAACCCTTTCCTTGGAGATGAGAAAGGGAAGATGAGGATAAACTATTAGAGCAGTAACCCAGGGAAGAATAAAAGTAAATCATAGTCAGAAGCAGCTCAAGATGGTTGATTGTGATGGAAAAGAAATAGCCAATCCCTAGGATCTCCCAAAGGGAAGAGGGTGGGTGAGGGGGTGCTGTCCTCAGGTGTGTTAGAGGTCATCATGGAGTTCTGTTGCACGGTACATGTGCACGTGTCCATTACCTGTTCCTACAGTTCCCTTAGAGAAGGTATAAACACGAGGAGGGATGCCGAAGGAAGGTAAAGCAGTTATTGGTCTGTTCTAGCTGCAGGACACCGAGCAGGTCTCTGTTAATCTGTGAGAGAGCACAAGGAGATCACTCATCCTTGGTCTCTCACATCGGTGGCGCTGGAACGATCACCAGCAGCGAGTATGTTAGGTGCTTTAACACTGTCCCAGAGGGGCTGGTTATTTTCTTCTCAGTATTTTTTTCTGTTTTTCAAATTTGATAATTTCTATTGTTCTATCGCTAAGATCCCTGAACCTTCCTTTATCATTTGCTATTTAGTCCACCAAGTGAATTTTTCCTTTCAGACATTGTATTTTCTCAGTTGTAAAATTATCAATTAATTCCTTTTCATAGTTTCTGCTTATTTGCTAAGGACTTTATTTTTCCATCAGTTTCAGGTATGTTTACCTTTACCTCGTGAAGCTTAGTTAAGACAGATGCTTCGTTGTTTTGGATAATTCTAACATCAGAGTCATTTTGGCATTACCATCTGTTGATTGTATTTTTCCTTGAGAATTTGTCACTTTTGTATGTTACATAATTTTGTTCTGTATCCTGGACATTTTCAACATGATGTTGTATAGATTTGGGGTGGAAGATGTTAAATTCTTTAGCAGGGTGTCAGCCTGCTTAGGTTCATTTTGTGTGCGTCAGTTCAGCATTCAGTCTTTGCTGCTTCGGGTCTGTTCCACGCAGGTAACCCTTGGGTCAGTCAGAGACTTGATGCGGTGGTTTAAGTCCTAATCCATTTCTCAAAGCCTTTGTCGTGCTGCTCTGGGTCATCACACTCACGCACAGCTTAGAGGTGAGCCCAAAACTTCTGTGGAGGCGTCCCCACTCTGGCCACCGCCCCGCTGTGCCGCTGCCCGGAGAGGGTGACTCATCCTCGAGTAGAGCCCTAGACAAGACATGTCTTAGTCTGTTGTGTGTTGCTATAAAGTAATACCTGAGACTGGTAATTCGTAAAGAGAAAAGGTTTATTTGGCTCACAGTTCTGCGGCTGGAAGACTGGGCTTCTGTCTGGTGAGGGCTTCAGGCTGCTCCTGGCGGAAGGTGATGGGGCGCTGGCATGTGCAGAGAACACGGGGCCAGAGAGGAAGGAAGCGGGAGAAGGGTCAGGGGTCAGGCTCTTTTTAACAACCAGCTCTCTCGGGAACTAATACCCCCACCCCAGGGAGGGCATTCATCTGTTCATGAGGGATCCGCGTGACCCAGACACCCCCGCCAGGCCCCAGCTCCAACATTGGGATCAGATGTCAGCATGAGGTTTGAGGGAACAAACATCCAAACTGTAGCAAGAGGGAACATAAAAATGGGAAACCTTGTCATCTCGGGAGTCACTTCTCCGGGTGTGACTCCCTTCCGCACTCTGCCTGCTTTGTCTGCTTTCCAGAGCCCTCAGCTCATTGCCTTTTGTACACTGTCCAGAGGGTTTTTGTATTCAGTGGGGAGACAGGCCTTGGTGGGCTTTCCCCACCACAGTGGAGCTGGAACTCCCGAAACTTTAAACTCCTCTCCCCAATGCAGTGTGTCCTGTCTTCGTTGGTGGATCTTAATCAGCCTCCTCCAAACTGGGTGATGTCACCCCAGTCATCATGTGTCTGGTCAGCACTGCCAAGGGTCGTCAGGACAGAACAGTATCACAGCATTGTCTCAGCTACCCTTTGAGATAAAGTGATGCTCCAGAAATACGTATCACAGCAGTCCGTTGTCAGCCCCAAACCTGGGCATTTGGCATGCGCTGCACGTGAAGGCTAGTTGTCTAGATCCATGACCATTGAACTAAAACGCGTCCGCCGGAATCTTCAGTAAACAGACTCACTGAATTGTGTGCACTTCAGTTGCCCCGTTTCCCCTTGGCCATTTGATCCTTGGGTCCCTGACACTGAATTCTGAACTGAATGTGGACTCTGTTGGTGAGCCAATTCCCTCCTTCTTCTCACTATACTTTCACATTCCTAAAGCCTTTATTTTCAGCCCTGTGATGTCAGTCTTATTACAGTGCCTGCTGTTTCTGTCTCCTGCTTGGAATTCCTTGGGTCCTAATTCTCAGAGGAGATTTCCAGTTTAGATCGACAGGAGCATTACCCCCATGATATTCCTGAACCAGAGATGCTGAGTATTGATGCTCCCAAGTGGCACAGTCAGGGAACACGCATATTCCCGTTACTATGTGCTTGTCACCCCACTGGTGTCGCCTCATTCTTTGGAGGCTCCCAGCCCTTGAGTGAATAATTAATTGCATTACTTCAATGACAACCGGTGTCTCTCTTTGTACTACTTAGGTGGCTCTGCTAAGCTCTGACTATCACGTTTCATTACCCTCTGCTGTTCCCAACTCCTTCCAAACATTTCCAGCTGAGTTTTTCAGTTTTAACTTGTTTCTCAAGTGGGTCCTGTCCTTCTTCTGTGCTGTAGAACAACAATAGCTAAGGGCTGCACGTGAATTATTTCCTTCAGATAAATAGTTTTATTATCCCCACTGTACAGATGAAGAAACTGAAGCACAGAGAGAAATAAGTAACTGGTTCAAGCTCCTGTGGCCACTGAGTTGTAGAGCTGATGCAGACCCGAGCAGGTGGAGGAGACCACAGCCCTCTTATCTCACAGTGGAATGTGGCCTCTGACCTCAAAATCAGGGCAGTATGCTCCGTGCTAGATGAAATACCTTACTTGTCTTTTTTCCATTTCAATTTAAGGCCTGTCTATTCATTTTCCTGACAAGTACCTCCTCGCTAAGTGAAAGTTTCGATCTGAGTCCATCAAAAGCATCTGTTGTTCACCTATGTCCCGTCCACTTCTGGTGCCTTGAGCCAGAGGCTTCTGCCATCAGCCCCCCTGGGTCAGTGCGGCAGGCTGGCCGGGCTCCCCTCTGCTCCCTACACGCTAATTCCACACCGTCCAGGCAGCGCCCCCGGTTGCACACGTCATTACTGTTTCACTCTCCTGCTCCTGAAAATTTGCCAATAAATTCCTAAAGTATTCTACGCTGATTTTCTTGGTCTTTCCCTCTGAAACCTGTTCACGGTGTCCGCAGCCCACCTGGGAGAATTCTCCGGGCCACCAGGAAAGGTTCTGTGCTTAACCCAACTATCCGCTGCCTGCAGAGTTCAGAGATCGATGGTTTTGATAGCCACAGTCAGAGCAAGTCTTGGAGAATATAGAGGGAGCGATTCCTACCCTTCCCCTCTAACCTCCAGTGCTTGCTCCAGGACGTCTCAAACTTGAGTCATGTGTCCAGTCCCCTGGGGATCTTGTCAAGATGCAGCTTCTCATCTGGCAGCCTGGGGTGGGGCCAGGGAGCCTGCATTTCTAACAAGTTCCCAGATGATGCTGTTCTGCTGTTGCTGTGGATTAATCAGGAAGTGCATTTTGCTTTTCACCTGTTGCTGCTGGTTAGGATGCGGGTGTCATACGGTATTAACACTAGCGCTGTGCACAGGGAGAAGCCCTGTTTGAACGGACTCAGTTGCCATTACCTTCTTTGGTTGGCGGATGTGAACTGGCCGCAATTTATTTTGATTTTCTGCTTTTCTCGGCATTGCGTTTCAGTTTTGTGCCCTCCCACGTATGTGCTATAATGATGGTTTAAAATCTTTTGGTTTTGTGTTAATCTGTCTGCTGCTATTCAGGATTTGCTTAGTGATAGTTTAGGTTTGATTTGCCTGTTTTGACCTACTGATTTATTATTTTTAGCCTTTATTCTGAAATTCCTCTAGGAAAATTAACTTTATTTTAAACTCTTTAGCCCCTAACACTTTATTTCCCTAGTGTGGAGCAATTGCTGGTATAATGCAGTATTTCTTAAGCCTCTAACAATTGCATTATAACAAAACAGAATATTCATCTTACTCTTTTTGTCCTGTTAGATTCCTTATTACACTCAGCTGAATAATATATCCTGTATCTTACGTGAAAAATAGAGAAAGAAAATCATGTAAACGTGTTATATTAATGCAAACTTCTTAGTAATGTTTCCACTAGAGGAAGGCTCTCTAAACCTTCCAGATTCAGCCCCTTACTGACTGAACACTCAGCTCCTGTGGCCTCTGCAATGCGACACTCAGCAGTGCAACCTGGTGACGGCCGGGGTCGTTTTATGTAACTGTCCTTCAGAAGTATTTCCTATTATTCGCTTTCTTCTTTGTATTCCTTGCTCAGAACATCTTTCTGCTTATGTGTATGCACATTTGAACTATCAGAGGTTTAGAGTCTATTGCCTGGAGAAATCCCCATCTATTTATGTCTGTGAGGCAGGACGGAAGGTAAGAAAGGAGCTTCTGGACCTGATAAGCTGCCTTGGAATCTGTTCTGCCCTTCAGTAGTCATGTGACACCGCACAGGAGTCACATGACACCACAGTTTGCATTCTCTCTGGACCTCAGTTTCTTTATCTGAAAAAGGGATATAATAAGAAACACCTGCTTGCTATGTTTATTTTGAGGATTAAACAAAATAATCTTTGCAAAGACTTAGACCAATTCTTGGCACCTAGTAAGGTTTTAATAAAAAGTAGTTCTGACACATTAACTGAAAATAAGATAAACATGAAATGTTCAAATATCAGTTGGCTTCTGCTGCTTTTGAACCTCAGTGTTCAAAACACTTACAAGTTAGATTATTTAGCAGTTGATAATCTGAAAGAGCTAATCAAGCAGTGGATACACATTTCGAAAGTTCTGGATTATTCCTGAGTTAACTGTTTACTTTTCATGATCATAAAAAATTGTATACCTAGGAAATTACTTTCTTGGCTCCTACAATGTGTGTAGGAAGGTGGAAAGAGTATGAGCATTGTGGTCCACTTGAACATCATTTACTTTCTCCCAGTGTTTTCAAAGCCACTGGGAAAAATGATGTGTGCCTTAAAATTATTTGATAAATATGGTTCAGAAGGTACAAAGTATTATTTTTTCTATATTATTATTATAATACTACATGATTTTTATTCTTGGATTTACTGTTCAAGAAATAACAATAGACCAAGTTGTTACCATGGCAAAAATATGACAGTGGAGGAATTCGAGCTTGGATCAGGAGTATTTAATTTTCTCTTCATTTTGTAAATGTATTCTTCCTAAGCTCCATTTTAGCCCCCAAAACATCTCAGTGATAGTTTCTGTTAATAAATTCCCACTGCATTTAAAAGTATTTTCTAAAAAAGTATGTTAAAACCAAATGTCAGGCATTTAGTACATTTTCCTACATGACAAGTTTTATATTTAATGAAACTTGACTTTTTAGAAAGTAAAGTAATGAAATCACTTAATTTGTAGGGGAGGGAGCAGGCAGAAAGGTTTGGTGTTAAAAAGCTACTAAAACATTTTTTATGGTTTAAGCCAAAACAAGAGCAAAAATTCATCTTACAGATATTCAGACAGATTATGACTTGTTCTGCCTAGTTAGGAGGCATAAGAGGAAACTAATAATAAATATTTCTGTATTTTTCATATTTCTAGCTTGAGCATTAAGTGCTATTCTGCCCTGCTTTGTGCTGAATCTTAATATGCTACCCAAAGACAGCTCGTAGAGGTCATTTGAATAAATAGACATTTATAAGACACTTGTTATTTTTCTGTAAAGCTATGGCACAACACAAAGCCCCCCAGAAAAAGCAGAGAGAAAAGTCAGCACTAAACCTAAAGGCCAATGTTAATATGTTTATTAGAATTCTTATGGCTTTTTGTTGAACTTTGAAGGCTTGTAGGAATTAGAGTCTACTCTGGAGGATTTTATATAGATAACCGTGAAACCAAAAGTCATAATCAAATTCATGAGTGTATGATGGATTTAAAATTATAATCCCTGATGTAAAAGATAAATGTGATCTTTATTAGAATCACAGTAGACTTTTTATGCCCTTGGTCTACCTTAAATATTCAGACATAGTTTCTGGGCATAAATCTCAGTTCTGTTCAATCAGCTGATGTCTGTGGATACCGACTATGCTGGACACAGTTCTGGGCTCATAAACGTTTTCGCTGTTGCACTATTGACATTCTAATGGAAGAAGATAGACCGAAACATTCATAGTAAGTTAGTAATAAATAACAGAGTCACTTATATAGTTGTCAGATGGTAAGTCTGATCAGTCTAGAGAAGAAGGTAAAAGTGGAACAGGGGAGGGGAATGGAGAGCTGGGACAAGGACAGGATGGATCTTGAATGGAATTGGGAGATCACGGTGAAAGGCCATGGCATGAGCAGACGCGGAAGTGGAGAAGTTCCCCATCCCTCCTTCTGCTTAGCAAAGGAAGACTTGGTTGGTTCTCTTTTGACCTCTTAATTTTATCACACTCTTTTCATGGCTCTGAGATAGAGGTGAGATGAGTGTCAGTCTATCCAAGTCCAGTGTAAATAGCTGCTTTGGAAAAGTGTTGCTCTTTCAGCAAACTGCCCACTCCCGGTTTGCTCACTTCTCCCTTTCTCCCTTCCTTCCTTCCAAAATTGGCATACTAATCAAGGCTTTTTAAGTAATATTTTTCTCCTATTATGAAAGCAATAGAAAAACAGAAATCTGCACCTCTGTCTGGGCTTGTCATGCACTGCTACGTTGCTAGACTTGTTATATAGTTTGATTCCAAGGGAACTTTAAATGTGGTTTTATAGATTTGTTACTCTCAAACACAAAATCCAGCCATCCGCTAATATGATCACTCAAGACCGTGGGTCAAATGTAATAGCATGGTTGTTTTTATCTTATGCTGCAATATGATAAAGAGACTTTTTATAATGTGTCTGATCTGAGGGTTACGTAGAGATTTCACTTGACATATCTTGCAGTAAATCAAATGAATAAGTGTGTTTTTTCAGGTTACAAAAGCAGTTTGGATATTTATTGCAGACTCAGTCATTCTGATTTTTTTCTCTGGATAATAAGAATAACAAGGCATCTGGCCAATACCATAAAAATGTTTGCGGGGAACGTGGAAGAATTTTCATGTGAAGCAGCACAGGTATGCTAGAGGTGAGCATGATAGAAATCCACGTCCATTCGATACCTTTCCATGCGCTGTGCCATTTTTATGTTTGTGCCAAGATGTACAAAGATCAATAGCAAAAGTGAGTAGTACTTGGTCAGAGCAACAAATGTTTTCTTCAATATACAGCTTAATATTGGACAGTAATCCAAATGTTGGACATAAATCCAAATAAAAATGGATTTGTCATTAATGCATTATGACTGTTACATGAATATACAGTGTGTTAAAACTAATGTGGCGACCTCCACCTACCTGTATTTCTCTTTGTAGTTTCTTTGCTAACATATTATTAACACTATAATCTTTAGCGTGATTGTCTTTTCATGGGTAAGGTATCACCCACCTATATTTACATCATTAAATTCAAGTTGATACTCACTCAGCCTTAAGAAAAACTATACCTAAATTTTATGACGGACATTTACAAATAAAAATTATTTTATGCTCACTCTTCATAGACTACATGAGTGTCATTTAAAAAAAATCTGTACCACATTTCATTGATTTCAGTAAGATTATTTTCACAATAATAGTACATTATGCTAATAAATATTCATTCACTTAGTATGTGCACACTAACACATAAATAAGTAGATGGTTGAGGCTTCAAAGTACAATGCCTTAGAGCATAGCCGTCAACTTTTTTTCAGTAGAAGAACATCAGACTGATATTTTAAAGCATTATTTCAGTGCACTTATGGTTTCAAGTGCTATTCTAGTCACTGGTGTTTTACCTCAAAACTTTCTCCACTCAGTTTTTTTGTTTGTTTCTTAGTTGTATAAGTGTTTCAGATCCAGAAAGTAGATCTTTTTTGAGGCAGTGTTTACAGAATAAAAACTTTTATGCATCAACTGTGAACTAATTTTGAAAGTATACTGTGCCAGTATTCTTTAAAAAAAGAGAGAGACAGGGTCTCACTCTGTCACCCAGGCTGGAGTGCGGTTGCACCGTCATAGCTCACTACAGCCTCAAACTCCTGGGCTCAAGTGATCCTCCCACCTCAGCCACCCAAGTAGCTGGAACTACAGACACATGCCACCATATCCCTCTACTTTTTAAATTTTTTGTAGAGACGGGGTCTTGCTATGTTGCCCAGGCTTGTCTCAAACTCCTGGCCTCAAGCAATTCTCCCTCCTCAGCCTTCCAAAGTGCCAGAAGTACAGGCGTGAGCCACCGCACACAGCCAGTGCCAGCATTCTAATAATAGTATATTTCTTGTTTTATATACGTAAACATTTGTTACAAATCATAAACACTTAAATGTATTTGAGGAATAAAAAGAATATCTGAAGTAGAACAAAGAAAACACTCAATGTCTCACAATTACATGGGTAATGAGGCAGCAATGTCAACCACCTCAGGAGTCGTGAGGGGAAAACGTATCATACATATCTAAATTCTCCTATGTGAATGAAAGCTGAGGATTTGCATGTAAATTTTTTAACCTTTCTTTTTCAGATGAAAATAAAGGAATCTTTCCATATAGTTAACAGTGACTATTTTCTTAAATGTCAAGTTTCAAATAGAAACTTTACTAACATTTTATTGACACCTTATATGGGCTGTATTTCTTTGGCTAAAATGAATGAAACTTCTTATAAAATCACATTTGCCTACTTTCAATAAAGAGTTACTAATTAAATACATAAAAAGTAATTTAAAATAATATACTTTTCTAATTACTTATCCAGTCGACACATTTTTTCCCCAACAACTTCAACTAATGGGGATTGATGCACGTGGCTTTTATTCTTACTTTCCAACATGGTACATGTTTGTAAATTCTTGTGAAATGTTTTTTAAAATGAAGCAGATAAATACTTACTTACATTTCTGCTTTGACTGTAAACATTCTTTTAGTCTTTTCAAAGCTAGTAAGCACATCAGCTTTAGTTCATTAGCTGATTTCCATATTAATAAACTTCAAAATCGTTTTTAATGTGCTTTTTTGGCTTTTGCTTACATATATCACCACTGTGTATGATTGTCTTTAGTCCTGGATCAAGAATCCTAACAGACATCTCCCCGTGTATGTAGCACAGGCCTGGTGTGCCCATCATCGTAATTAAATTTACCTTAGGCTTCTCAGAGGTTCTGCACGGAATGAGTTTTGAGATCACCAGATTTGACTTCTGCCGCTTTGTATAGCCAGCATCTCTGCCTATTTCACAAGCACAGAGAGTCACCACTGTCTAAAGCGCGGTGCGGCTTGGGATGGGGTGCGAGAGTCGTGCTGTTAACGGATCACAGCCCAGAACAGACGGTCGAGTAACTGGTACCCGGGTTCGTGTTTTATCGGCATTCTTTTGATAAGATCACGGGTAGGGTGGAAAGAATGCAGACTTTTGAGTCAGACAGATGGGCTTTTGAATACCAGCTAAGCCACATTCCAGATGTGTGACCTCTGGAAAATTACCTCACCTTTCATTGTGTCAGTGTTCTCATCTGTAAAATGAAGATACTGATGCCGTTCTTGCAGGATGCTTTGAGGATTAGTAACGGTGTGTGTAAGCCTTGTGGCCTGCCTCACCTTGTCGGCATCGTCATCGTCACTATGCCACAACCTACGGTCAGATTTAAAGATACGCTATTTAGATTCTCTGCTCTCCTTCACTCCATCATTAGCAAGCACAATTGAAAACAAACTATAGAGTAATCTGTTTACATATAAACGTATTTCACCAACTGTGTTAAGAATGTATATATGGAAGGGGGAAATGAATCTGTCCTATTGCATGAATGAACCTAACTCGGTGTGCATCCCTGAATTGCCCACAACATAAATAGGTTTTGTATTCTAAATACAAACCAGCCAACTAAAAATGTTGCGAAGTTATCCCTAACCATAGATGGAGGATACAGGACAGGAATGTGGACCAAAGTTGTAGGCTCTCAAAGTCAAGGAGAAACTCTAGAACTTCTCCAGTGTAGAAGATGGAATTGACCCAAGGGCCCAGCAGGGACAATGCTGTTTGTAGGCCTGCATGGCTGTATCGTAGTAAGAATGATTGAAATTATGGCTCTATTTTAGCTTTTTTTTGTGGGGATATTTTCACCTTTGAAGATGGTGATCTAGAATAATTTATGGAAAGTTTCCAAACAAAATCATTTGCCACTGAACATTCTTGACACACTACATGGGCGTGTACTCCACGAAGTGTACAGCGAATTGTAAGGGTTGGATTATAAAGTTACCACATAGGTTGAGTTGAATATAGTCAAAATTTAAGGGTATCTTAAATTTAAGATCGGAGACGGCTTACTTGTTCCCACTTCAAATACACCTAGTTTTTTTCTCTAGAATTAAAGTAAATCATCGGGGTTTTTTCCCCCAGCTTAGATAGAAGAGATTAAATTTGTAAAAAAGAAGAGAAAATGCTAGACTCTCACTTAGCGAAGTGTCTCCCGCCCTGCGAAGCCCTCCGCAGTGGAGGCTCCCTAAAGAGATGGCGAATGCACGTCCTTTCCTTCAGGCCTGGTGCCGCGAGGGCACAGCAGGCCAGGACCCTCTATTTACATTTGGTGTTTTGTTTTATTTGCTGCTTTTTTCGTTTGTTTGTTTTTAGCATATCTAACAGCGTTTGCTTCATTTGTATGTATAATAGAAGGTAACTCCATTGTAAGGTCATTTGTCTTCCTTGGGTTTTTTTCTGTTTATTTTAAAGAGTAAGTTTTAGAATTTACTCTAAATATTCTTTGTACCTTTAAAGTAGTTAAGATACCCAAGCTCCTACATGGCGCCTGGCGTATCATAGACAACTGATAAATGCGTATTCCTTCCCTCCGCTCCCTCAGAGAGCTCGCCTGTTCTTAGTCTCAGGTTCTCCCTCCACCGAGCACGTTCATGGTGGGATCCCAGCCCCATCCTCTCTGGCACGTGGCAGTTCTTGTCTGGGTTCAGGGAGCGAGGTTTTCTTCTCTTCAACTCCCTGTATCTGGAGGGAATTCATCACCTTCCCCTCCGCTTCTCTTTGTCGTAAGATAAAGAGAGCCAAGTTCAGATGGGGGCTCCAGCAGCTTCCGTTAGTGACCTTGAGCGCGTCACCTAACCACCATATCCAGGCTCTAGGGGCAAATGAGTTTAAGTCCCACTCCTTTGGTTCATTAAACAAACACTTTTACCTCCATAATAGCGTAATTATTGAGTATAATTTAAATAAATCTAATGAGCACCTCCAGTTTGCCACCTGGGAAACGACTGTTGAACAAGGTAGACGCCGCTCCTGTTTGCACAGAGCTCAGGGTCTGTTCGAGGATGAAGACGGGTGTGCAGTCCCGGCATCGTGTAGGAAGCCTTCAGCAGGAGCATAGGAAACACGCAGACTTGGGGCCTAACCAAGTGGAAAGGTCAGAGAAGATTCCCTTAAGGCGCATCTGAGCTGAATCCCGAACCACAAGTAAAAATCGGCCGAGGGAAGCGCAGACAGGAGTGTTCTTGGGAGAGCAGGCAGCGCGGGCTGAGGACCCACGCAGAGAGTGTCAGGAGCCAGGAGAGATTTCGCGTGGCTGGAGTGTGCGGTGCGAGCGTGGAGGGGCAAGAATTAAGATCAGAGGTGGAAGTGTAGCGCCCAGCACGCCATCTGTACTAACCTGTCAGAGAACTTACGTTGGATTCTGCACGCGGTGGCGGGAGAACGGGCGGTGCGGGTGACAAGTTACACAGCCTGAACTCACACCCGGGTGGTGCAGACAGGAGCTGGAGAAGCGCTTAGCATGAAGGCACTTGTGCTGTTTGTGTCGTCATTCTCGTCGTCTTCAGGTAGGAGAAGCTTCCTTAGTTTCAAGTGCTGATGGGAAGGAGCTAGAGTCGAGGGCGGAGAGGATTCGGGGAGTGGGATCTCCGAGGAAGGTGTGAACGTGTGTGACCGCAGAGAAGCGTAAGGGATGGTCTAGATGCGTCCGTTAGTGGGAAGGACTTTGAAGACATTGCCACATGTTGGCCTTTGTGTCCGCTGAAGTAGTTGAGGTCTTCTGCTGAGTGTAAGGTGGCGAGGATGACACCAGAGGTCTCATTTGTTCAATCAGCAGGTGTTTATTAGGGCTTACCTTACGGGAATGGCAAACAACAGAATATGATTCCGGCGCTCACGGCGCTGCTTGTATTTTGTGGGAGAGACGGGCCACCAAGCAGTGCTTTGGCCAGTTGTTTAACCACAACTTTTAAGTATTAGGAAGGAGATGTGGAAGGTACTCTGAGAACGTAAAAACAGGACCTGTGCCTAGAGGGGCAGGACAGGCTTTCTTGAGGAAGCGCTGGGGGTCAAGCTCTGCAGGGTGTATCGGGCTTCAGGGAGAGGCGAGAGCTCGTGTACGTGCTTCCAGGCAGGAGCACAAGACGGGGGTCGGGTCACACAAAGCCTTGTAGGCCACATAAAGATTTCATCTTTTTTGGAAGAACCACTGGAAACTACATGTGCAAGGATGTCAAGCAAGACAGTGACAGGGAGAGTTGAGAGCCACTGTCCTGCAGAACAAGGGGAAGCTGCCAGAGAATTGGTACTTGACGACAGTGTAGGGGAAGGTAGAAGGTGGTCGTGAACCCGGGGGACAGGTGTTTTTATACCAGGGTGAGGGACCTAGACGTGGCATTAGAGCAGGGACAGCACAGTCCCCAACTCCTGCCTCTCCGTCTTTGCTCACCCTCTTCCCTGCACGGGACACCCACCCTGCGCTCTCTCTCTACCATATATTCTTCATTGTCTGGCACAAAACCTTGTTCTTTTCAAAGCCTCCTGTGACCCACCCAGGTCGGAAGAAGAGGTAGGCCAGGGAGTGAACAGCCAAGTACCTGGATTCTGTGCCAGGTACCAGACATGAGTTCTTGTTCCTTCCACCCAAAAAGGGAGCACGTGTACTTTTAGATTAGAATGAAATGTAATTAGGCTCGTGGCTGTACCTGGTCCAGTATCACCAGGTGAGGGCGTCATGGATGGGAATAGCAGTGTGGACTTATTTATAGCTGTATTCTGACCACAGCACACACCATCCTTAAATGGTCCCTGACAGCAGCGCTGTAGAAGCTTTTAGATGGAAAATGAATGCTGGCCATCTGAGGCTTGTGCCCTTCTAACTTTCGATTTCAGACTCATATTTGAAACCGCTCTTTGTTTTTCATTTATTTATTTATTTATTTTTGGCCCTGATCTCTTACTTAACCAGTTACTTTCTTTAAGAGCAGAGTTCATGTATCATCTTTTATTTCCACAGCATTCACTGCATGCCTTGCTCATTATAGTTGTTCAAGTGCGTATAGTTATATGTGCACTGATTGATTGAAATATGTAAGGTCTATGCAAGTTGTCAAAGACTTAAGGACTAACCAGAAATATATAGTGTAGGACAGAGTCTCAACAGATGTAAAAAGTGGCTGGTGCTTTTGCAAATTTAAAATGCATAACTGAATTTACATCCAAAATAAAGTCAGAGTCCAAGATTTTCTTTTATTAAGATCTAAAAACATTTAAAATTGGAATTATCACTTGGATGGTCCAGTCCAGTTTTCTTAGGTGCACATGTATTTTAGGCTCTTGTGGGTACCATTACTTGGTGATACTCAGATATTCCTGAGTATGTTCCATTTAAAACGTAAATATTTCTAACCCGTTTGAGGGAAAGCTAAGGGTTTAGATTTAAAAAGTAAGAAAG
>NW_012150285.1:7805488-7808698 GCF_000956105.1 Propithecus coquereli
AGCCATAGCATCAGTTTGGGGCCATTTAATTGATGGAAGAAGAATATATGTTAAGAGCAATTTTAGAATTTCAGATTGTTTTGCTTTGTAAAATAATTTGAGTGTAGTTTTGAATATTGGAGAAAAATTACTGCTTCGATTATACCACCAGTATTGTTTGTTTAAGTCTATAATTCCCTTTTCTAAAACATAGATTAAATATCCACCAGAAAGGGTAAAATGAAAAAGATGTGGAGCAGTGGAACTCTTGCTGGTGGAAGTGTAAATTAATTGCGACCATTTGGAAGAGTAAGTAACAGTATCTACTAAAGCTGCACAAACACGCACCCTAAGACCTGGCAGTTTCACTCCTGGTATACACCTGGTGAAAATGCATACCTGTGTTCACCAAAAGAAACGTACTGAGATATTCTTAGAAACGGTATCCATAAGAGCTCAAAACTGGAAACTACCCAAATGTCCATCATTTGGATAACTAGAATGGAGAGCCATTGGTATGTTCACACAGTGGAATACTGTAATGCAATGAGGATGAACAATCGGCAGCTACATGCAACAGCAGGAATGGATCCCACAAACATGGTGACTAAAGGAGGCAGACACAAAAGGGATTAAGAGAATAATGCAGTGTGACTCCATTTTTGTGATTACACTAAGAGCAACACTGATATGTGCTGTTAGAAATCTCAAGGAAGTGGGTTAGAAACTAGGGAACCCAAGAGGTGATTCCCAAGTGCTAGTGATTTCCTGCTTCTTCTTGGAGTGCCGGTTGCTCAGGTGTGTTCAATCAGTGACAGTTCATCAAGTTATATACACTGATACGTGCATATATGAGTTATATGTGAGCTTTCCTGTCGGTGTATCATACTCAGCTTTTCAAATCTTAAAAAGAAATAGTAGTTGAGTTAATTGTAGTTTGCTGATGTCGATTTCCTGGTTTTGATAACGTGCTATAGTTGTGTAAATGTTACAAGAGGAAGCTGAGTAATGTTACACGGGACCTCTGTATTATTTTTGTAACTTGCAAATCTTTAGTTCAATTTTTTTTAAAAAAAAGTATTTAAAGGGATGCTAAATTGGGTAAATGCTATTACTCTTGAGCTCAAGTGGCTGAACATGTTATATGAAATCTTTTAAAATTATCCATGTAATCGTATTAAACACTCAAAGTTGCTTTTAAGGAAAGTGATGGCTGAAACCCTGAACCGTGGGCAGTTTCATCCCTGGTAAGCAGCATCCACCTAGTTCTGAGGCTGTAGGTTGTTATCAACAAATCTAAAAGACTGTTAATATAAACAGTCTTTCCAAAGGGTCTCTTATGTAGTAAATGCAAATAAAGTAGCTAACAAAAGGTACTACAGTAGATATCCAGCACTTGATGGGTTCCGGAATCCGTGTAGTCTAAAATTGGAGCACTCTCAGTGAGCTGCCCCTGTTAATCACTTTCTGTGGCTTCTCACAAGGCATATATCACAGTTTCTGTGTTTTCATAGGTTTCAAAGCACCCACGCTCTAGAACACTTCTTTGTCCATAGGATCTCTCTCTTGAGTTTTCTAAAATATGTATATTATAAACTAGGGTCCCAGCTAAAAAATTTTTTTTCCTATCTCATCATGACAGTTATTATGGGAATTTGAGGGGGAAGGGAAAAGGGTGGAGTTTGTTTCGTATTTGGGTGATGTAAACATAGCAGGTACTCAGGGAGCTATGTCAGACCGTGGCCTGCATTGGGGTTGATGTCTCATCTTTCCCTTTGACTCCCCTGTGGTAGGATGTCAGTTCTTTCATTCAGGATTCCTCATGGTGAATGAGGCTCCTGTGGTCCTCGTCACAACTAGACACTGAAATTCTTCATCAGTAAAATAACACCAGACGCAGATAATTCAAGTTGATTATGATAAACAAACAATTTGGTTGTAGACCCGTTACCTTTTAAATGCATTTGGCAACGTCATAAATATCTTGTTCAATTACCACTTGATGTGGTTCTAAAAATATTTTTAACCCTGCAGGGGACTCCATGTGTCAGAGCAGTGATCCTTAAACCACGTGTTACAGATTTTCAGTCACAGTGTTCTGCTGTTACAATTGAATAAAGACAATCTTTTCTCCTTTCATGAGAAACAGATTAATGCACAGAAGATTCTCAATTTTGATTTTCATCCATACTTTTTTCTTAAGCCTGCTCTTTGCTAAAGGAACACCAGCAAACAGCAGCAACAAAACTGATTAAGTAATAAATGAATATTAACCCTAAACTCCAAAGCCGGGCATCATACTAATTTTAATATCTTTCATATTCTTGGATATGAATTATGTTATAAACATACAATAGGGTATTTTTCTGCTGTGAAATTTATTCTTGGTTTTTATGATAGAATAAAATTTATCAGTACTTCATGCTGTGCCTGTGAAGTGTGTGACGTTTCATGAAGACTAGCATGGCCTCTTGGTGCTATACCCACAGAGAAAGTATGGAAAACTTTCAAGAGATCTGAGCTTTTTTTTTTGAGACAAGAATCTCACTCTGTTGCCTGGGCTAGAGTGCCATGGCATCAGCCTAGCTCACAGCAACCTCAAACTCCTGGGCTCAAGGGATCTTCCTGCCTAAGCCTCCCAAGTAGCTGGGACTACAGGCACAAGCCACCATGCCAAGCTAATTTTTTTTATTGTTAGTAGGGATGGGGTCTTGCTTTTGCTCAGGCTGGTCCCGAACTCCTGAGCTCAAGCAATTCCTCCCATCTCGGCCTTCCAGAGTGCTAGGATTACAGGAGTGAGCCACCACACCTGGCTGAGATATGAGCATTGTATTAAAATATGCTTTCTATCTAAATAAAAGAGAACTAAAATTTGGGATATAATTTAAATTAGTTGGATTTTATAAATCCATTACTTTTTCTGTTAGGTTACTTTTTCCCACTTTCTGTATTCTTTTAATAACATTATTGGGATATAATTGGAATAAATAAACTATACATATTTAGAACGTACAATTAGATCAGTTTTGACACGTGTATACATATGTGAAACCATCACCACGGTCATTGTAATGAACATTTCCATCTCCTCAAAACATTTCTGGCTGGGCACAGTGGCTCATATCTGTAATCCCAGCACTTTGGGAACCTGAGGTGGAAGGATCACTTGAGGCCAGGAGTTTGAGACCAGCCTGGGCAACATAGCAAGGCCCCATCTCTACAAAAAAATTT
>NW_012150285.1:7808748-7810134 GCF_000956105.1 Propithecus coquereli
TTACAAATTTTCTTCCAAATAAAAGTCTAACTGTTCTGTTTCCTAAAATAGGCACGAATGTTTTCCAGAGTTTTTCACCAGCTTTAAGATTAGAAGGATCAAACCACAGAGCGCTGAAGGAGACTTCCTATAATATAAACCTTTCTTAATCACTTTTTATGGGTAGTAATTGGCAGATAATGTTAAATGGGCTTTTCATGGCTATATAGTCCAAATATGGTAGGTGTCTTTTCAGGACACAGGATTAGGTCTGTTTTTATAAAAGTGGTTTTCATAGGCTTTTTTACAAATGAAATGTGATGCTTGAAACATTTTGATGTGCAGAAGAAATGCCATTTAACTACTCTATTTGTTGATGTTAGAAAGCTGTCTAAAAGGCTAAATTGAAATGTTGGCTTTTTCAAGTGGTTTTAGTGCTGTTAAAAAAAAAATTCATTTGTATATTTCCCTCAGCAATGTTCTCTAGTTTTGGAAGAGTTCAACTTTATTTTAAAATTATAGTTGTTTTTTTTTTTTTTACCTCAAGGTACTTCTTGGTCCTATATTTTTCCAAATTGTTATTTGTAATTATTTTCAGCCGTAAGTTACAGGACTGCTGGTTTCCACTGGCAGAGATGGAAGCGAGGGAAAATGTGGAATTAGGTGATATTAGACAGTTTAATTATTCACTTCTCTTACAAAAGCTGAGTTGCAGTATACAGATATTTAGAAAATTTTACAGACAATTGTTAAGCTTACAGGTGAGCAATTTCAGAAGAGACCTAGAAGATGTAAAAACAGAGTACAGATTTATTAATTGCCTACTATGTATTCTTTCCCTTTGTCTTAATTTACGTAGCCCTCCCAGTGTCAGTATAAGATGAGTGATGTTACTTCCATTTCAGAGAAGGAAACTGGGGTAGCCAGGATATTTTGACTTGAGTTCCATAGTTCATGGTTAGACTTGGATTTGAAACCAGATTTTATGATACTACTTCTCATGTTCTTCTTCCTGTATAACACTAACAGTTTTTTCAAACTATAGACTTTTCTTTATTGTAACCCAATTAGTAGTAAAAGCTGATTTCTTTTTAAGATGATAAATATCAGTAAGGCCATCTATCAAAAGTAATCCCCTATGATAGTTTTGGTATCATTAAAGGACCTAGAACAAGGCACTTTGGCCTCAATTTATTCAACTATTAAAATAATATTTGCCCCTGAAGTTGTTATACAAGTTGACAATATCCAGAAAGGTTCTGGGGCTGGGACTCTCCAAACAAATCCCCAAAGTAGTTATTTTTCACTCTGATTCACTTTTAAATAAGTGTTAATGTCAGAAGGTCCTCATATAGTAATGTTTTCCAGACTTGCCTGATAACAAGAATCTCTTGGGCTTCCTATAAA